>NC_042301.1:6293263-6408263 GCF_901000725.2 Takifugu rubripes
TGCACTTGCGCTCCTACAAGACGATGACAGGTAAATAATGGGAACTGTCCACTCACCTCTGCTTGACCCTAACACCAAACCAGGAACCATCCGTCCTCATCCCACCAACTTTAACTGGGTGAGTGTGATCATTTAGAGTTTAGAGCTTTGACACACGTGAAACACTAAATATAGATTAAGCATCTATTTTCAGGACTGCTGCACATGATGGGTGTAGAACTGGCCTCTCCTTTGTGCGTATGGGCGTGTGTGCGTGTGTGTGTGTCCAACTTGAGGACAGTCTTAATGCCCTTTAAATTATTCAATAAAACTCATGTTTAACACAAATCCATAAAATAAATTAAGGCTGGAGATAAGATTTCTTTTCGACGAAATAATTGCTTCCTAAAAATGGGTGACGTTGAATTCACTAGAAGATCCATATTTGAATTTTCTTGCACCTCCAAATATATTAAACAGATGTTCACACAAATACACACACTGTTTATAAGAACTGGACTAAATATTGATCACCTACTGATTTTCGCTTACATAGGTATAATGGATGTACAAATCAACCTTTTATTTCCAGGCTGTATATCCATTTATGTGCTTGAAAATAGGCTGTTTAAAACTGTTTGGATCTTCGTCTGGAGGCGACCATGAAACTGCAGGTTTCTGGTCATTTATTTTAATTTATTTACGTTAATATATTTTTCTACATGAAACTCTAAATTTAAGCCTGTGCGACAAAAATATGGTGCACGCAGCATACAGCAAAACTCTATCCATTTACCCACCTATCCCTCATTAATTACAGTTTATTCCTAATCAGGGACACACAACACTCACAGACTCATCTAGTGGCAGTCTGGAGTCACTAAACAACCTTGTGTCCTTTTCTGTAACAGGACCCAAAGAAAACTGGAGCAGCCATGAGAAAATAGAACAATACAGTACAGTGTCCAGATTATATCATCTGTATGTGTTTGTGTGTACGTGTGTGTGTGTGTGTGTGTGTGTGTGAGAGAGAGAGAGAGAGAGGGAGAGAGAGAGAGTGCATGCACCAATACACTAATGACAGCAATCGGAATTTCTTTTAGGTGATGAGGTGTGAGTTTTGCAGTGACCCTTTAAATAGCCCTACATCTGTGTGTGTGTGTGTGTGTGTGTGTGTGTGTGTGTGTGTGTGTGTGTGTGTGTGTGTGTGTGTGTGTGTGTGCGTGTGTGTGTGTGTGTAGGTGTAGGTGTAGGTGTGTTTGTGCTCACTGACCTCTTAAACACCCCTGTACTCGTCAACACACAACACAACCACTGGACTGTGACCTGCCAAATAAGAGCTTACCCAGTACACTACACACACATCTTCCTCTCTTACTCTTTGCACTTCAGACACGTTTTAAACCTTCTTTTCTCTCTTAATGCCCCCCACCCCAGCACACACACATCACACCTGTAGTTTTTTCTCTTTTTTTGCCAGATCATCTATTCCTCCACTTCCTTTCCTGGCTGTGCCCTGTCCTATTACCCCAGTGTCTAATGTGTCCATGTAGATGGGGGCCGGTCCCCGGCACAACCAGAAAAGAAGGGGTCTGCTGTGGTAATTGGCCATGATGAAGTTTGGCCAGTAGGGTGACAGCCCTGCTAAGGAAGATGGATCATTCTCATTCAGCCCCGTAAATGTTGTCAATTCTACCGCTCATACAGCGCCATCAACCCTCATCAAGGCAGAGAGACGCAGCTGCCCGCCACGGAGGGACCGAGGCTTTGGGGGATGGGGGTGTTGGAGCTGGGCTGGATTTACGTGTGCGTGTGTAAATAAATACGTAGTGAGATGAATTGAGGAGATGGGGATGAAAAAGAGAGATTGATACAGATAAGACATGATGACAATGGGAAGCAGTTAATGGACAGAGAGGCGAGGAGGGTTGTGAACTACACACTGAACTACACAACTATGGCATCTCCTGCTAGCACCAACGACTTCTACCACCTGCAACAAGTAATCTTCCGTCTGTATAACCTGCATCAGCATATCCAACAACACGGTGTGACACCGTCCTGCAAACCGCTGTCCCGGCCAATCAACTGCAAGCATCACAAATCAAACTTGGTTTCAGTGGCGTCACTTTAGTTGTGTCGGAGATGTCGAGGGTGTTTTAACCACACACCCTCCATAAGGTGTCACAGTGGTGCTAAATCCTTGAAGTGGTGAACATTTGTCATCATGGGATGTGTGAGTTGTGTGTCCACTGGGGGAGACGTTGGCTGAAAGGGTCAAAATAAATCATATTGGGAGTCAACTGATAAGTCGGTTCTACAGCATAAAATGCAATTTAAAATGTTGAATTCTGAGCTTTATTTAATAAGAATACACAACTTCAGGATTGGTGTTGTCTGCTTCCTTCTCACTCCCAATGAAATCTCAAAAACCCTACCTGAATATTCTGTTAACATTTCCTTGTATGGCTATTTTATTATATTTATCTTGATTTTATTTATTTATTGTTCTTTCTCTTAATCTGCCCTCTTACAAAAACAGCAGGTTGACTCATATCTTGGAAAGAAATGGTTTGGTTCAAATTTCACATCAATAACAGATGAGCCATAATCGACCCTCACACACTCTCTCTCTCTCTCACACACACACACACACACATACACACACACACACACACACACTCACACACCATGCACATCTTGGCCTTGCTGGCCTGAGAAATTTGCATAATAGTTTTTCATTTTTGCTCCATTCCTCAAATAGCTCCTGATTTTTCCATCCCTCTCCTCCTCTCTCCCTCTTTCTCTCTCTCTTTCTCTCCACATTGTCTTGAGTGCTCCTGATGGAAAAAGGGTTGACTATAAACAAATACAATTCCCTCAGAGGACCACAAACTGAGACAGGGATTGAGGGGAAGAAATTCATCTGCGCTCAAACCGAGCGTGGCTGCACCGGGGAGGATATTCATTTTCCTTTGAGGCAGCCGGACCTCAAATCTTAGGAAGTGGCCCCCACAAGTACAAAAAACTAGCAAATGAGTGTAATTAATAATTCAAGGTTTGAATTAAATTGTGGTGTTTGATTTCTAACCCTGTGGCTTCATTCATACCTCCACGCATCTGTGGATGCTACAAACTGACCCATGTTGTGAAGTCAGCGTTTGTAGTTTCTGCTGTTGTGTGTCCAACCAGTCAGATATGAACACTAAACCGTGGTCAGCTGTTTTTTATTCTGGATTGGTTTGTTCTGATGGAACAAACTGAACCGTTGTCAGACAGAAAGTCGGACATACTCCACTGGATCTGTCCTGTCTGGCCCGTCTACCCAGTGTCAGGGGGTGCATTTGGACCTGGGGCAGCACGGGAGGAAAGGGGTTCCATCAACGCTGCTGATTTATCACCTGAGTAATAGGAAGCGATTGAAGGGAAATTTAAATGAACTCTCCCTGACAGGCACACATGCAGACACGCGTATGAGTGCACGCACGTAAATTAATACCAGGACTTAATAGATGACAGGGAAAGAGGACGAGAGCAGAAGACAAGGATGTGATAAAAGGACGGCCCGTTGGGGAGGAAAGATGAGGGGAAAAGCCCCCAGACAAACACTAAAGCATTGTGGGCAATTTAACTTTTTTATCTAATCCAGGAGGATGAAGGAATATAAAAAAGAAGGTCGAAAGCTAAAATAATGAGGAGCTTCAAATAAATTCCTAAATGGCAGTATATCAGTGTTATATTTTAATCAAGTGTTGGTACCTGAAACGCAACCGTTTGCCTCCTCTTTGACCCCTCTTTGACTCAATTAATTCCTTTTTTGATTCTTAACTGTTCAAAAAGTGCTATATCAGACACGTACAAACACACACACAGGTTTTTTTTATGATTTATTTGGTGTGTGTTTGCCTTGCTTGTGTTTGTTTTCTGTTCCTTATGTTCCCAGGCGGGCAGGGCTGGCCCACCTTACACACCTGATCCCAGTCTCAGTTGATCGGCCATGCAGCTTAAAGAGTGGCCCCTTCCTTCACCTGATGCCAGATCGTTGGTGTTCATACTTGGGAACGCTTGTCTCTGTTTAAATCACTTACAACTTTTTGCCTGTTTTGTTAGTTGAGAATCCTGAACCTGGTCTCCCTGACCTGTCCTGCACTCCTGCTTCCTGTGATTCTCCTATATTGTTGTTTATTTTTGCCTCCCTTATTTGCACCCTATTTCATTAAAACCCCCTTAATCAAGAGTCCACGTCTGCATTGTGGGTCCTGTTTTCTCCGCTTGTGAATTTTAAATCGATGCCCACTGGTTTGAACAGTTAATAAACCTGTCAGGTCCAAATGTTTGTAACCACAAAGGTGGCTGGACGCCACATTGCTATATTCAAGATTCCACATGTATGACAGTCATAGGTGCGCACACACACACACAAACATGCACTTCAACCCTAATAACTGAGACTCGGCCATCAGTGTGACTGTCTCACAGGGGCGCAACTGTCAATCATTTTACGGGGGTCCTTAGTCGAGCCGGTCAACCAATGTGAATTTGTGATTGTGTGAAAGAAAGACAGGGTGTGTATGTGCATGCACACCTTTTTGTCATCACAATGCAGCTCGTGCTTGACCCCGGGGCAACCCGGAGTTTGGAGCCCCTACCCCTGATCCTGGCGGCTTGACCGGGCTCAGAGAGGACACTGACCTATGAATCATGGGTATTATCGTCTTTAGTGTCAGTCTATAGAGCAATGAGAGCCAATCCCTGTCGACCTCTCGCCCTACACCACTCTTCTCTCCATGTCAGTCAGACGGAAGTGAATGGACTAAAAGGCATAACCTCGCCCTAAAGGTCTAAGGCTGCAGCCTAGATGTGACTAAATATACTGCAGATCCCTCAGCGTGTGTTGGTCCTGATGCCTTTGGCAGTGACTAAATAAATACATGAAATGTCAGGTTAAAAAAGTGGTTATGGTATTATCAATCTATTCAGAAGACTCATTCAACTCCTCTATTCAGCACAGATTTAATGCACTCCTCAGGGAGGTCTTTCCAAGTTGTTTTTTTCTTGTATTATCCTCTCTCACATGCAAACACCATACGCAGCTCATTCACCAGACACATCAGCATGCTGACATCTCTGCTGCGATCCCTGAGCAGCAGGAAGTGAGGTCATAATAAGAGCCAGGTCAATATGCTCATTAACCCCTGCAGTGTATCTAGATTATAGAAACATCGATAGGCCAAGCCTGACTGGGTCTGCATGGCTGAGGAACACTGGCGGATGTTCCAGACTGACCAAGAAGACACGTGAAATGAGGTTACACCGTTCAAATTTCTGTCAACATTGGCACGGCATGGCATGGCAAAGGCATAGCAGGCGGGTCAGGCTTTAGCTACAACAGATTCAGCATTTCAGGCTTGCAAGAAAAAACACAGAAGTGAATCTGTTGGTAAAATAATAGTAATTATAATATTTAACCCTGTGTAATCAAAAGGTCAAATACTGACATCTAGCAATACTAATGTTTACCGATCTATGTAATCTTAAAAGTACTATGGTGGATTTTGGCAATTTCTTTTAACCAAATGCAAAATGAAATAAGTTATATATCATTAATATATTAAATTTCTTCTTCTCCAAAATAAATCTTCAGTGTTATTGATGCAAGCCTGTGAAATGGCTTTTTGGAATGCAAAAGCTTGAGCATAGCGAAATTGCATAAATGCACAGCTTGTTAGCATGCTTTATGGTGTTATGGCAACACAGTGGTGAGTCAACACAAGCAGAAAATCGGACCAATAAGGTGCACGGTACCAAATGATAACAGATTAGCGAGACCTCTATGGCCATCACCACTTAAACCATCAGCCTCAACCCAAAACCTGCATGATGCCACGCCCTTACCTTGCCAGAGTCAGGGCTCGCATAGAGGTCAGAGTTGGATTGGATTGGACAGGGAGGCTGTCTGTCAAACAGACGGTCCAATACCTCGATCTGCTGTGGAGAGAACAGCTCCCCTCTCATCTGCTTCCTGAGGAAGTCACGGCCGCTGTGACCGTGCCCATTAGCCAGCGGCGACTCCTGCAGACCTGTCACAGAGAACACAGGGAAGTGGGTTAGAAAGGGTTGAAATAATGGTGAGAGGAGAAACAGAAGAGGTCTACAGGGGAAGATGAGGGAGTTCTTCCATCTGCTGGGCCAAAGTCAAGGTTGAAGTCCTGAGTTGATGAAATAAATCTCTGACATTCTCTGGCGAATGTGGACCAATGTAAAAGCTCAATGTGCTGATTTAAGACGGAGAAGATTGTGGAGACGAGAGAAAATGCAATAAAAATGCAGTCGATTACCAAGCGCACACTGTCCCCCACTCTCCCTCTGTCAAAAATACACTGTAGCCTATAAAATATACACACATCCACTGGTATCACCACACACACACACACACACACACACACACACACACACACACACACACACACACACACGTATATATATATAGTATATTGCTGTGGTATCAGTATTAGACTGTGAGCTCTTGTATCCTGCAGTTATTGCAAGGCTGAGGGACTGAACGAGACAATTATAAGAACTCTGAAGAGTCGCGGCCCACAAATGATTAGAAAGAGTGAGTGAGAGCAAACGATAAAGAGAAAAAGGGGATGAGAGTGAAAATCCCTCGCTATAGGGCCAATTCACTGCTCCAAACTGGTGCTGAGGATCTATTTTAGGCCTGGTTCCTGTTTGGTGTGTCTGTTGCAGAAACAGGAGAAACAAGACAGATGAGAATTGGCTCCAAATACACACACTATCCTTTATCTGTTCAATCGCTCTCTTCTTTGTAGCATCAGATACTGTAACCTCACATATATAGTTGCGTTCATCCAGATCAAGGGTGGCCAATAAAACCAATGTGGGACAGTGAGGATGCTCACGATGGCCAGTGTGGCTCTGTGTGATAGCTTACTGCCACCATCTGCTGACCTTTGTGAATGAAAGTATTGCCCACTGTGCTAAACACAGGCTAGCTCAGCTGCTAAAACTATTTTAACATGATCTGGACATGATCTCCTGCTGTGTCATTCAGCCAAATCCGATTTAATGACATTCTGCTACAGTTCGGTGGCACTAGGACCGTTTTTGTCACATTGTCCCTCAGACTTGTAGCAAACCTCAACTGGCCGCTAACAGAACAACCTCATCCTCACAGAGAGCTGCATAACTCACAAAACCTCTTTCACTTACTCTCACACAACACACTGATCATAATCTCACCTTCTCCACTATAGTGTCTCTCTCTCTCACACACACACACACACACACACACACACACACACACACACACACGCACACACACACACACACACACTCACAGATGCTAGGAGCTGTGAGTGTATGGTCTAGGTCTCTGGTGACAGACCAATCAGGGAGGGAGACAAAGCCGATATGATGCTTTAGCCTGGTAACCCACGGCGACCCATTTAATCCCACCGGTCAGTCCTCATGATGGAATTCAATTGATCAATCATGTAGCTCTGATGGCACCATTTCAGTCACCTTATTGCTTTCTCTCCACGCACTCGCATGTGCACGCGTGCACACCCTCAAGCGCACCCATACGCATGCACGTACACACACACTCACACACACTGAGAGACCTACCCAATGTAACCACACGGTAAAAGGACAACAGTGCCTGTTATCAAGGAATATCACAAAAGATTTTTTTATGATTATAAATATACCATTTGTGTGTATGGGCACCACTGGGTGTGTGCATGTATGCATCTGTCCCCGATGTCGGGGGGTGGCCACGCAGTTGGGTGGGTATCTTGATATCCGGCTAGTCTCATTGTATCCATAGATGGGTAAAGAAACTCATTGGTGTGACAAGTTAAATCCTATTCACTGATGGATATGTGCTCTCTCTTTCTCTCTCTCTCTCTCCCCCCCTATACACACACACATGCACACACACAGCTGCCTCTATCTCTGAGTCAGTCTCAGAAGGGAAGTGCTTGTTTTTCCTCTTTTTCAGAGCAGAACAAAACAAACAATGAGACTTTATTGTTCTCTCCTTCCACCTTCCACCCCCCCCCCCCCTCAAGAAAATAACATCATCTCATTCTCTTGGCTTGATGTGGCCTTTTTTCTCCACAAACCATTTTTAATGTTTGCATTTATTAACCAAGGTATATTTGTGCAATAAAATGGGTTTTGCTGTGTGTGTGTGTGTGTGTGTGGGTGTGTGTGTGTGTGTGTGTGTGTGTGTGTGTGTGTGTGTGTGTATGTGTGTGTGTGTGTGAGATCTAAACTTCAAGGATCAGAGTGTTAGGGTGTGGGAGACTCAGGGTGAAGGGCGGGCCCCCCCCCAACTTTTGCTTTTTTTTGCAGGGGCTGACAGATAAAACATCTTTTATCTGTCAGCCCCTGCACGTCACAGTGGCTGCACACAGAGGTCAGAGGTCATTTTGGCCCTCTGAATAAATACCTCAAATGCTGTTATTAGTTCATGCTGCTATTTCTTCTTTCTGCAACACAAATATATTTTATTTTCCATTAAATATTTTTTTTATTTATTTAAGAGAAAAGTTAAGCCATTTTCTGAAGCGTGCACACACACACACACACACACACACAAAAACACACACACACGCACACAGCCCCTGTGTGAGAGAATAGGTTAAGATACAATAGTCCCCTTTTGGCCCCACAAGTCAAGTTCTTCCATTCACTCTCATTCAGCTACATTTCACCCTGGTGACTCCCCACTTCCCTTTGCTTTGGCTGGGGGGGCAGAGGTCAGCACAGGGCTTTACCCCCTGCACACACACACACACACACACACACATAAGTGTGTATCTGCAAGCTGCAGTCCCAGCTGCTATTTTGATGGTTGCAATATGTCTATATTGTCAATATATAATGTATTATGTAATGATATGATAATTTTAATCAATTTTTTAGAAGAATAACAAAAACACCCCTAAGCTTCCTCCAGGACACCGAAGAAGTGCGATTTGAACTTGTGTCCTTTATATGGAAACAGATGTTTTCCAGCCAAATAAACAATACTGTTAATTTGATATTATGAATTTATGCAAACCTGTGGAAACGGGAGATCATGCGATCCCTCTCTATTTTTACCCCCAGAAAGCACAAAAATGAGTCCGTTTGAGACACTTTCATTGTGCTTTAAGATGAGTTTTTAATTCCTGGAACACAGTCCGATGTCATTATTGCATGTATGACATATTAACCTGCACAGAGGCAGCAGAGGTGAAAACAAAGCAGCGTGTCTCTTATTCTCCTGTGTCCATTTGTCTTATCCCTCCTGTATTCAAATGGTTAACATATGGGCAAGAGTGTGAGAATCTGGCACTGTTGTGTATCTGTGTTTGTCTGTCCGTGTCAGTGCATGCTGTTTCCCCCGTCGCCCCTTGCTGGGTGTGTGTCATTATCCAGCAGGGGCTGCTCTAATGGAAGCTGTGATTAGCAATGCTGTTAATTAGACCACGGAGCCCACCGCGCAGACCTCTGCCACCGAAGCACCGCTGATAAGAGGCAATGGCACAATTGTTGGACGCTTCCAGGAAGTAAGGTGTGAGGAGGTATTGAGGAGTTGGAAGGAGAGCCGAGCACCAAACATGAATCCTGTGGTGTGGTGTAGGCGCTACCGAGGTGACTATGAGATCACTGTTGCTCCCAGGTGTTGGAGGATTTAATAGCATCATATATTTGTGTAATTAGCAGAACATCGCTCTTGGATATGTGTGCTCTATTGTTTTTGTACATTCTAAGAAACGTATTTGTCCTCCATGATTTTATCAGGTTTAGTAGTAGATAATTTAGATGAATTTAGACTCATTAAACGATATGTAGTGGGTGTGTGTCGGTGTGTGGGGTGAATCCTAACTCAGATGTCTTCATCGCTAAACTCATATTTCTTTAGTAATGCTGCTTCTCTGGAAATCTACCTGAGACGAGAGTTTATTCATGCACTATTGATCACACACACTGTCATGCTGGATCAATGTTGTGTGCATGTTAATAAAGCGGCGCACTTCTGTGTGAGCACAGAGATGTACCGTGTGTACATGCTTGTTTGGCAGGGTGGGCTTACATGTGCACCTGTGTGTGTGTGTGTGTGTGGGTGGGTGGGTGTGACAGAGAGAGAGAGAGAGAATGTGTGTGTGTCATTGGCATTAAAAAGCCATCACAGACAGTCTCCTGCAGTAAATGAGACAGGAGCAGATGTCGGACTGAGGGGGGGTAGACAGAACACCACTGGGGGCTCTGTCTCTCGCTCTTTATCGCCATGTTTTCTAACTGCTGATGAGTTTTCCAAATATTCCAGCAGTTTCCAGGGTAAATCCCAGGTGCGCCTTGAATATTCTGAAATGCTTGAATACAGAGCGCACACGCCAACACACACACACACACGCACACATACACACACACACACAGACCATCTCTCACCTTCGTCCCTCTTCCGTTTGCCTACATCGGCAGCAGAGCTGATACCCAGAATGCCGCTGATGGAGTACGATGATCCGGCTGAATCGCTGGTCACCGCTGACACTTGTGTGGCAGCTACAGACGTTGCTGCATACAAACACCATAATAACACATTTATTTCTTGTGAATAGTTTGAAAATAATTATACTGTGTATGTAAATGTGTGTGTGTGTGTGTGTGTATATATATATATTTATACACACAGAGAGAAAGAGAACTATTAAAATGCACATTTCTTAACATTTCTTAGAATGACGGTATGTAAATCCACAAAAGACAGCAGTCTTGTCTGTTTTTCTGTCCCCCCCCCCTCTCTCTCTCTCTCTCTCTCTCTAATCTGCCCCCAGAGGAGACAAGTTCTTTGCTGGGCAACACAGTGACATACTTGTCACTGCTTCAGTGACAACCCCCCACCCCACCCCCCAATACACACATACATTTGCAACCTTCTGACACACAAACACACACGCACACACACACACACACACACACACACACATACACAGCAGACAACGCAGTCCCTGATTCTCTGGTTCCTTATCGGTGCCCCTGTAAGCGGACATGGGGCTGACTGACAGTACGGTATCCCAGGAGGGACTCAAAAGTGAGCAGACAGACATCATAATCCTCTCTCCCAGCAGATCCCCGAAACACAAGACGAGACCAAAAAGGGAAATAAGACCGAAGAAAAGAGACAATAAACTAGACAATCAAAGTCCCTTCCAGCCTCTCTAACGCCAGGAGGCTATAATGAATGCATATCCCTCCTTTTCCCATCACTTGATTTAGCACTTCAATTATCTGATTTTCCTTTCTCTTTCTTTTCTCTCTCTTTTTTTTAATCACAACGTGGCGCTTTTATTCAGCAAATCCAAATGTTCAATTTTCCACCTGGGAGTGGGACCCATTTATCTGTGTAATCTGTCAGCGTGCTGTGTGCGCGCGCAGGCACACAACCGTGCATGTCTGCTAACTGTGTCGGCTGCAGGAGCAGCGTGTGTGAAATTAATTTAGATTAATAGACAGCGCGTGATCATGAAGATAAGAGAGAGCCTGGAACACAATCCACCTCAGGGCTGAATGACGAGCAGAGAAAGAGAGACTCTCAAATTTATTTGTACTCCGAGATATTCATCCAAAATAAGGAACTAATGCTCCATCATAGCTGTAACAGTGATATTGCCTGTGTGGCCTGATTAAAAACTACAACAGGACGCCTGAATGAGGAGCAGAGCCTGGAGTAGTTTGTAATTGATTCTGATCACACAAATCTGGGAAGAGCTGATTCTGAGTCAGAACTATTGACCTCTATGATTACAGGGCATCGTTTTATGATTCGGATGGTTAGCTTCAAACATTCAAAGATCTTTGGAAATGCAGGCAAAATGAAATACGATGTGCCAGAAGAGGCAAAATAGTGCATGACGTTACACAATGAAACATGATTGATCCAAATATGGATAACTTCCTGCTTTGGTTGCAGCTTCTTGAATGTATGTCTGCTGTTCGGCCTCCTCATCCCAAATGGCACAAACTTCTAATGTTTGTCCTCCTAAACAGATTTTTCCACGCACATCAGCCCTGACTGGGCATTAAATTTGGCCCTTAAACTCTCTTTAATCATATGTGAAAAGTAATTTAATGACTTTTCAGTTCTCTGTTGTTCATTTTATCCAGCTAAAAGCAA
This sequence comes from Takifugu rubripes, assembly GCF_901000725.2. Classification (NCBI taxonomy): domain Eukaryota; kingdom Metazoa; phylum Chordata; class Actinopteri; order Tetraodontiformes; family Tetraodontidae; genus Takifugu; species Takifugu rubripes. The sequence goes on from NC_042301.1 coordinate 6,305,436, forward strand.
AAGTCTGGAAGCATTTCCCCGCTGAATGTAGTATATCCTCCCTCACATGATGTGTTTTTTCTAAAAATCTACATTTAAGCAATAATGTGCAGTTTTCTTTAAAATTCCAAACCTGATTTTAGATCTGTTCTGCCCATGAAAACTCTTCTGAGTGGATAAAATAGGAAACCACTTTCATCCCATTTAATTCTGTACATCTTCATAAAAGCATTCAAGCAAAGCACATTTGTGGCACTTAACATTTCACACCAGCTCTTCTCTGTTTGCGTTAACGGAATTTCATTATGTCTGCTTGTTCCACCAACAACTTCCCCCCTGGAAATGGCTCTGCTGTAAAACGTGCTTTGACAGTTGGAAAAAGGACCTTAGAGCTGCGACCTACCCAGGTTGTGAGCCGACACTGAGCCCGTCTGGCCCGGCTGCTGCTGGACTTTTGTCCGGATGATCCTGAAGCAGGAGGAGGAGGAGAGGAGATATTAGCGAGTGTGAAGTGATCGTTTGTGTGTGCGAGAGTGACAACAGAGGGATGAGTGACAGAGGGAACAGGACCATCCTGGGAGAAAAAATTTGTGTGTGTGCATGCGTGTGTGTGTGTGTGTTGTGTGTGTGTGTGTGTGTGTGTGCGTGCGTGTGTGTGTGTGTGTGTGCGTGCGCGCGTGCGCGTCTGTGTGTGTGTGAAGTGGCTGAAGCTGGCTGACATGGCAGAGGGGCCTCACACTTCCTGCTTGGCTGCTCATGCAAGCCCTTTTCTTCCTCTTTCTTTTCCTTTTCCTCTCCTCTCCTGCCCTCTCATTTCCTCTCCTTCCTCAGCCTTTCTTTCCTTTCTTTTTGTGTCGTTCTCTGTTCTTACCCTCACACACCTTCCCTCCCTTTTGTTTGCCTCTTTGCCCCTCTCCTCCTCTCTCTTCTTTCAGCATCCCTCCCTCTCTCTGCCTGTGCGCTCAGGGGAACAGGTTGTCATTGTACCATCGTGTTGAACCACTGAGCTGCGGCTACTTCATACATATGGAGACTGAGGCCTCTCGGCTTCTTCTCCTCTCCACTCACACACCAAGTGTATCTTGCGGTATGATGACGCACCGCCTGCTGCCTTCCCTCAGTACCTGTTGCCTGTTATTTGCTGCTCAAACACATGCACGCTGTTGTCAGACTGTAACACCTGTTGATGGAGCTGACACTGGGGACGCTGTCGTTGTCGCACACCCTCTCTGCCAGGAGCCTGTCCCGGATCTCCCAGGCAAACATGGTGGGGTTTTGGCGTTTGTAATCGGCGATCTTGTCGACCACTTTGGGAGTAGCAACCTTTGGTTTGGATCCGCCGATCACCCCAGGACGGATACTGCCGGTCTCATAGTACCTGAGAGACAGAGCGCAGGGAAACTGTATGAAATTATTAAAATGGGGGGAAATATCACTTTTGATAATTCCAGACATTTTTCTGGCTTAAGTTCTTGTTCCAATTCATAACTTGGTCAGGGTCCAGTAAACGTGGGGGGTCAGCATGAGCCCATTTTCTTATCGATGCATGGGGAAACTTTAATCCCAGGAGGACGCCGCTGCAGCAGCAAGTTTTAAACATTTTCCTGTCTTCTTGGAGCTGCAAAAACACAACTGAATCTTCGGAAACCATCAAAAACCTATTATTGCAGCAACAGCCACAAGAACCAAGTGGTATAGAGAGAAAAAACTAGAATATTATCATTATTACTATAAGTTAAACCTCCATCAGCACTGAGTCACTTTAGAACATCAAACGTTCTTCACAGCTGTGCTGGTGGGTGTCCTATCTGTCACACACACACACGCACACACACACACACACACAGGCGACTCAAGTGTTTTCCTGTCCACCATGGCTATTTCATGAATGTATTTGCATGCAGAAGGGGGGCAGGGGGCAGGGGGGAAGACAGCAAATGTGCAATGCAGCTTGCAGAAAGGGGGGATGCTCCATGTGGATGCAAGCTGTCAGTCAGTCTTAAACCTGCTTCTCCCTCCCTCCTGCCTTCTCTCCCTCCTGCTCCTCTTGCCCCCCCTCCCCCTATTGCTGTACGGTAGAGTAATCCCTTCTGTGAAGATGTGTGTGTTCTGTAAATGTGCATTTCCTTGTCTTTGTGTGTTGAAATACAGCTGTGAGTATAAATGCAGCTAAAATGAGAAGAAATAACTACTTCCAATCAGAAAACTATTTTAATGATTTGCTGCGGACTCAGGGGTGAATCCGCAAGCGTGGTCATTGATATTTTTTGCCAGGCACACACGTGCACAAGAGCAATAGATTTAGTGTTTTTGTTCTGCAGGCACAGGAGAGACGGAGAGGAGAGGATAAAACAACTCTCCCTCCTTCCTTCCATCCCTCATCGCCCTCTCCTCACCCCCCCCCCCCTCCTCCTCACGGTAACGCTTCAGTGAGTAGAACGGCCAGGACAGGGGGAAAGAGAGAGGTAGCGAGAACGACAGAAAGAGTAAGAGAAAAGGAGAAGCAAGGAAGAACAATGTGCAACACATTTTTTTGATATAGCTGAGGGTCGCTGCAGCTAATCCTCCCCTCTGTCCCCCCAAATCGTCTCCCTTCTTCATTCTTTTTTCCTTTTTTTACATCGTTCTGCTTTAACCCTCCTCTTCCCCTTTGATTGTGCTCCTTGTTCTTTTCTTTCTCCCTTTTCCTTTCCTCTTCGTCTCACTCTGCCCTTTTTGTGGGGGGTAGAAATATGGTGCCACTTTCATTTTGATGCTAATTCCAAAAAGTGATGAATCTTTCCCCTTTGTCCTCTTTTCTTTTCCGAGGGACAGAATGAGCAGGGATTTACTCCTGAATTTAGCTTTGAAAAGGCAGAGCGAAATGGAAAGAGACAGAAATGGGGTGAGAACAGACAGAAATATGAGAAACTTGGATGAGGATGAGAATACTCACAGGTGAAAGAAGGTATGGAACAGAGAGAGAAATGCAAAGCCAGCAGAAAATTGTTCAGAATTATGCTACAGAAGCAAGAAACAGAATGGAAACTAAAATAGTTGGTGTCCTTCAAAATGTCATTCATGTCTCAACAGAAAAAAGCAGAACATTTTTACTTAGAGTATTTTAGCTAAAACAAAAAAGTGAAAACATCATTGTCACTTCTGGAGAAACAGCTTTGATCTTCTTATTCATCCCAGAATGACTGTCATTAGTTGACTCCATCATTAAGCTACTGCTGTTGGAGCCCGGCCATGGTTGTCCTGGCTCACAATAGCCTGTGAAAACCTGTCACAAGTATTCCAAAACCACTGTTGAGAAGGTGTTGAACTCTCCATGGTTTTGCATCATCATGGAGCTCTATGTCAAAGTGTTACCAAAACCTTTTGCACAACGTTGGAACTACCTGGCATTAAATATGAAACACTGCTGACTGGATCTCTGGAATGAAACAGACTCGGTCTTCTGCTCTGTCAGGATATTGGGTTTGGTGTTTACCTGCCCAGAATTTTGCTGACGCATCCATGGCTCACTCGCAGCTGGCGTGAAATGTCACAGGGCCGGACACCTTGGTGGGCCAGTTCCACTATCCGCTGCCTGACCACGTCAGGGAGGGGCCTGCCGTTAACGAACACACCCCCGAGTTGGTTCACCCCGCCATGCCCTGCAAGACAGAGGAAGGGATCAGAGCAAGATCAAGGATGGATGAAAGAGGGAGGAATGTGGCTGCCGAGCTCAGACCATTGAGAAATTTAATTAGTTTAAGCCGGAGAAAAGAAAGAATGTAAACTTATTCATGGGAGTAACTGAAGGAGATAGTGGCTGCATGTGCAACACACACACACACATACACACAAATGGTGATAAAAGGCTTTTCATCATCATTTCCATGGTCATGTCACACAACTTTCCCAATATACTCTTATAAATGCAACTATAAAACTCTACTTGTGAGTCACCAAATAGGACAGGAACACTGTCATAAATACTCTACTACACTGTCACATATGCTCTATATCTCTGTCATAAATGCTCTATCATAACTGCTGTATAACTCTGTCATAGGTGCTCGATAACACTGTCACAAAAGCTCCGCTTGCTAAGTTTTCCCTTGCTGATGATGCTGCACAAGCCCCCCCGCCAAAGTTTTTCCTGCCAGTAATCCCACTGAAATCCCGACGTCACTGATTAAGCTTCAGAGCCGAACTTTTACTTTTCCCATTGCTTGTTTTGAGTATGAGCACATATCATGTGAGCTCCACCTGTGTTAAACCCATTTAATCCATGGCTCCCCAACACGGTGACTGCCTGCTAACAAGAAGACCCGTCTGAATGAGAGGAGGTGCAGAGAAACAGACTCACATTTTCATTAAAGATGAACCAGTTATCTGTCACCGTTAACTAATACTGACAAATGAGAACATTAAGCGCTGCCCTGTCTCCGCCAGTGCGTGTGTTTACTGTATATGTATAAATCTAACCAAAGGCAGAGCATAAATCACCCAGATTTCCTCAAAACACATAATCCACTGGCGTTTGTATTACCATAGTGATTACGTCTTTAGGGGAAACAGACACACACTCTCTTTTGCACACGCACTAATCCTAGCTATGGGGGTAATAGATTTTAAACACATTACCCCAGCAGGGATACCCCTGAAACACAAACCTGTCCCCCTGTCCCTTTCTCTCCTCCACCAGCATAGAATAAAAACACAACCGCCTCGCAGCTAAAATATAAATGGGTCCATCCACAAAGGCTGAGCACAGAAAGTCTGAGATCTAGAGAAGAAAAGAGAGAAAATCTCAACCAAATAAATAGATAAATAAAGGTTGATGTGGACGGTCAGTGTCTTCCTTCTGCTGCTTCAGTCGGAGATAGAAGCAGCCTCATTATGCAGACGCCTGCTGCAGGCAGCACAATTTGAAAAGCAATCGCTGCCTTACAAAAGAAAGCAATATATGGACAGAGTCATATTTATGCAACGGCCACGAAAGCAGGGTCTCCAATCGGCCCAGCAGTATAAATGGCCAGAAATGGAACGGCCAGTGTCAAACTTTCAACAACAATTTTGATCTCTTCAGCTGAACTACAAGTGTTTATGGTCAGACCTGTTCAATTAAAGGGGCACACGTGGTGCACAAAATAGGAGATGCTGCTGGAGACTCTTTATCATGAAGAGAAGCTCAGTACCATCCGTTAAATCTTGAGAATAATCGAGTTTAAATCCTCCAAATTTTAAACGTCCTCCATGACTAAGCTTCTGTCCCTCCCCTTCATCTTTGTGCACAGCTATTAATTATAAATAGGATCATTTTCAGTGTCTCACACTGATGGTTGTTTTAAGCTACACATCTGGAATCAGCTAATCAGATTAGCAGCAATGCAACAACAGTCCGTTTTCTGTCACACATGTGTTGTTGATGTATTATCCAGTTTTAATGCATCTGGAAGTCTCGCTGCATGTGGAGGCCATGTCTGTGCCAGGCCTCCAATTGCTTATCTTAACTTTACATCCCAGTCTTTACATTTACCTTGCCTGCCTCTGGCCTCAACAATGAAGTTGCGACCCCTCACCTTCTTCAGAATGGAGGCAATTCTGTTGACCTGTATGGACGACCCAAGCTCCTTCACACACACACTCTCTCTGCTTCTACATTGTAGAGTTATGTGCAAGCATTATTCCCACCTTCTTCTCTTTATTATTGTCCTGAAATCTTTGACTAAATGAAAGCGTTTCCTTTTTTTGTGGCAGGGTCGTTGCACGTATGTGCGCGGACCGCTCTCTCCCCTCCTCTCCAACGTCTCTCCCCTTCTCCTTCTGATAAGAGTAAATGAAATGGTTCCTTTCACCCGTCCTATCTGGGCCAGGCCATGAAATACGCCTTGCTTTGTGAAGAGATGGAGAGGAAGGACTTTTGACCTACAAAAACCTCCAGATAACTATTTATTCACTTATCTGTGTATTTACTGTTGGCATTAGGCGTCGAGCCTCTCGCTATTCTTGGGCTAGTTTTATGGGGATTATGTGTTTAGAATTCATTTTCTGTGTATATAAATGCTGATAGGGACAAATGCAATAACTTCTATAAGGGTGTTTGTTTGTGTGCCACTGTAGCAGAAATTCCCAGGTAAGTGACTTGCATCTTAAAGACTATCCGACATGTTTTGATACACCTGCAGTCACTGGAGTTTTCACCACTGAAGTCAGGCGAACATATGAGTCCACCCACTTCTATGAATCCCCTTGAAAGATGATTTTTTTTTAGGTTGAGAGGGAATAATTCTAGATGGACCCTCTCACAGTCATGTGGGTTTAATAATAGGTCAGGTAATTAATCACTCTGGCCAAACAAATGAAGCACTTGCTCCAAGAAATCAATCAACACTGACATCCAGCTCAAAGCTTTTTGTTGCAAATTTGATGCCAAGAGTTTTGCCAAATTGTGCCTCTTAAAGATGATTTTTATTTAAAGTTGGCAGAGACGAGTCGGCTGAGCGGGACAGAGACAGCCAGGGGAGCAAAGGTCATGATTCCTCCATGCTTGTATTTTATATCTTTAGCCTTTATAGGAGCTGACTTAAGGGACCAGCACATCCTTGAATCTGTGCCTTGCTTTTTCCAGGAGGAAAAAAATACTGAGATAAAACTAAATGCATTCAAGCTCCCCCATCCAGAAAATAAGGTCCATCAGTGGCTTTTTCTTCCGGCACTACAATCTCTGTCCGTCCGGCCGTCCATCCGTCTGTCTGTCTGTCTCTTCTCGAGATCTTCCTCTGTCATCACCTGCCTTATAAAAGGTTGATTTTGAAATAAAGCAAATGAGCATCGGCCATTTTTCTCTCTCTGTTGTGAAAGAAATGGAAGTAGAAATTACTTGTGGCTGAAAACCTGTTTGGAAAGACGCCCTAGGAGAATACAGATGAAGCAAATTTCCTTGAACAAACAGCGGATAGATCTGTGAGATGTGCCAGCCAGGCGTTTCTGGGGGCCTGTATTGTTATTTTCCTCATGAAAGGTGGAATAATTAATGTTCTGACAGCAAAAAAATGTGACCCGGGGGATCTTGTTAATAAACGGTTAGATTTGTAAATATCTTATGTCGAATTTCGTCAATTTTCCTGAGATTCCCACAAGGAAACGCAGGCCTATAAGCCTAATTTGACTTTCAAAAGACTTGTCTATCTGTCAGCATGAAAATATAACAAAATGTCCGCTTTGATCGTTCACTGCAGGTCTCCTTTTTTATTGAAACTGGATTTTTCGAGGTTTCACCTGTTATTTTCCCTCATTGTTGTAACTTTCCCTGTCTTTAATAACTTATGTGTCCATCACTAAAGGTAGAGCGCAGCCAGGCCTGCTTGATATTCTGCATACCAATATTACCATCACAATACGTGATTATGAAATTCAGCTCATTATCATCACAATTACCTGCTATAGATTTTTTTTAAACACCATTGCCACTTTGTTGGACCAGTTGTTGCTCAGTGCCGACAAATACTCGGTGTGGCTCTTTTTTAATCGTAGTGTTTTATTGTTTTGAGTGCATAAAAGACAGACCGACACGCACTAACGGTGAAAACCTGACAATAAAAACTATTTTAAAAGCAACGAAAATGCATTAAAATCAGGAAATGTCCATGACGCCATGTTTATAGATATGTCCCTAAATGTGTGTAAATTTAGCGATTATTTTTCCGCTACTTTAGGCGTCGCATATAAAGTGGAGCGACACAGTGAGGCACAACCAATGAGGCGCGCAGCTCAGCGCCATACAACGACCTCGCAACATTTCCACGCGTCACAGTCGATTCCTGCCGACCGCCTGGGCTTTGCCCTTGACATTTTTTAGGTGTAATCGTTTTAAAGCGTTTCCAGACTTTGACATATCCAACTTTAGCACCAGCGCTACCGTCCACACCGTGGATTATCGACTTTAGTGGGACGAGCAAACGCAATTCGTTCTAGTGTCTCTTTTAGGCCTTCGTGTGCGTGCGTGTTTGTGCGTGTGTGTTTGAGCAGGAGCGCTCTCTACTGCAGGAGAGCGCGTATAGACTTAAAAAATATAGAACAGAATTATAAAAAGTAAGAGTAACACACACACACACACACACACACACACACACATACACACATACATACACACACACACACACACACAGACACACACACACACCACACTTAAATTAGATTAATTAAAAGCAAAAGTGGGGAGAAAATCCATCGCCCGTTGTGTTCACCTGCCCAAGTGTCCTTGGGCAGACACGGGTGCCTGCTGCTCACTGAGTCCGGACCAGTGTAAAGACAACTTCGGTCCGGCAGATCTTAGACTAGTTTAACGCATATCATCAAATGTGCGCGTTTGTGTGAGCGCAGTTTGTTTCCATCTCGCCTGCTGGCCCACAAACATAGATATTGCAGTGGATCAAGTTCAGAACTTGGTCATGCTTTGTTAAAACACTCTCTCTCCCTCCCTCTTTCCATCTCTCAGGACCCCTGCACCCTCTCTCAAAGAAGGCAGAGGGGCCCCGTCTCTTTAGTTTTTAGTCAAGTTTAGACAAAGCAGAATAAAAATAAAAATTAAAAATAAATGATTTGGTTCCTTAGAATTATCTCTGCTCCCCCAAAATAAGCACCTTTACTGAAGAAAAATAAGGGCGGAATAAATTTCTCATTTCAGCCCAATCATATTGATTTCCTTAAATGCTTCACGTGACCAAATATATTTGACATATTAATTCAAAACTTTTATATATTTTCTGGGGGATTTTTGTAACACTTTAGCAACAAAGATGTATCAAAATAAACAGAAAAAGCTATAAATCCACACGTTTCGTGACTGAGCGGATGATGATGATGATGCTGATGACGATGCAGATGGAGAACATTAAAAACAGAACTTACTGTGCATCGCAGCAAACGGATCGTGCTTACAATGAATCTCCATCGGAGAGGCCAGATATGAAGGGGTTTTTACATAAACCGGACGCTCCTCTTCAGACACCCACAGAAAAATGTGGCTTCTAATTAACGAAAAATGGGACTAATTCCTTTTTAAAAAAATGATTTCTCGATATTTGTTTTTAATTTTTAAAAGTTGCTTTTGCTTGCAGAAATTCTTGGAGTCGGATACTATAATTGTGGTCAAAAATAAAATATTCATACATAGAAAAAAGGGTTTTATGGAGTAGAGAAGAAGAAAACGTGGTCAAAAATATGCATCAGATTCGGAATCCTCCTCCGAGAAGTCCGGACACCAAACCCAGTCTGTTCAGGAGTCTCCAAAACGACAGGAGGCAAACGACGCGATTAGTGCACATTCCTGTGGCTGTTCGAGTCCCTTCGGTCCAAAGAAAATATATAAAAATTAATCGAAAACAATAATAATCAATAAGGCGAAACCAAAGTATCCCTTTCTGCGCCTCCTCTGTCCGCAGGCTTCGACCCCTGGACTGGGACTTAAGTGGAGGGCAGAACTTTTCCCTTTCGGTAATGTCAAATTAAAAACATTAAATAAAAATACATCTTAAAAAGTAGGGGGGAAACACACACACCCTTTAGTGGCGAAAGAAACATTTCTTAAGAGATCCGCAGATTAAATGCATCCGGTGTTCTGCTGCGCTCTTGTCAGAAATGTCCCTCTGTTCTCACACTAACACTTGGTGAACTCATCATTAAAGCGTTTGTGAGGGCGTCGGCGCTCGCATCTTGAAGTTTCATATCCACATTACCAGTAAAGAAAAAAAAAATCGAAGCCGAGAAAACAAATTTTCAAAACCAACAGCGGTGCGCGTTAGAGCTACTGAGTGATGTTGGAGTAGTTGTCCTGCTCCTGGGGGTAAACAGCAGCTCTCGGGATCTCTAAAGTCTCTGCTTCTGCTGTGGTGGACTCATGTCAGACCTGAACTCCAAGGTTCTGCCGGACTGGGGGCGCATTTCTTCGCTCTTGAAACAGAAAACACTCCTGTCCGAATTTTTTTTTTTTTTAAAAACTTGTTCTCTTTTTTTTCCCGCGCGCGCAGGAGAAAACGCCCAACTCCGTGTTGCGGTTCTTCTTCTGTGTTCAGGGAAGCTGCCGGAGTCTCGCGCGGTGCACGCTCCGTTTCAGGACCTGTTCTTGTGCGGACAGCGCCCGCTCATCCAGCCCCCTCAACACCTAACTTCCACGCGCCGTCCGGCTCCCCGTCACTCACGGCCGATCCAGCCAATCACAGCACGAGCGCTGCCAAGCGCGTCAGCGCCAACCTCGGATACGATCTATCAGAGGCTCGCAGCAATTGGCTGGTGAGTGCGCCTGTAGCCAATGACGCGCCGCGCGGACCGCCGCGTCCACCAATGCAGAGAAGCGGTGAAGCGACGCGGGGATCAGGGAGTAAATGATCATATGTTTAATTTCAATTAAGGAGGTTAAAAAAAAACTCAACGCCTTTATAGTCGCGTGGGCTCAATTTATTCATGTCAATATTAAATGGCTAATTAACGGAGTATTACTAAAATGAGGCTTAGTTGCGGCAATGGTTTGGACGGGGGAAATTAACAGTCCACCTTTTTAAAATGAAAAACACAGCAGAAAGACAGATTTTACTAGTCTAAAGTTTCCAAGGGAATAATTTAAAGTTATTGTTTAGAATTTTAACCGTATCTGGGTCTCTCGCCGTCTGAGAATGACATGTGTAGCTTGAGTTGTTTTCCTCTTTCAGCACAATGTTATAAATCTTTAGCTCGGGGAGAATTGGGAGGACAACATATGAAAAAATGTATTTTGCACTCATCATCTAATTGATTGCGGATTCAAACTGATGTTTTTTAATGAAATGCAATTGGTGAGTTGTGCGTCTGCGCTCGAAATGGAAAGACGGTGATTTATTGCACAGAAGTCCCACCTGATTCGAGAGGGCATATCAAAGCCTCGACTCTGTAATATTAACCATACAAATAGCCTTAAGCGTGAGCCAAATTAAAAAGTCCTATTTCCCTCTTTCCTGTTTGTTTACATCTGTTCAGCGTGTGGATGCTGCACATGTAACGAGAATGGACGCATTCAGAGGTGCGCAGTGATGAAATTATCAGGATTCTTCTCTATGTAGGCCAGTCGCAGGGAGGCATAAACAACAAGTCTTAACTAATCCTGCTATTTTAGGCGCTCCTCTCAATAGCGGCCTGGGGCAAGTTAAACATGTCTGATAGGGAAAAGGTTCGACGTGTAAAATCATTGTATATGTCAAATCTCTCATTTTTATTGTAAAATTTCCTCTTAATTGATTCGCATTGATGCATACATGTGTGACTCAATTCCACATCCTCTGTGCTCGCTCTCAGGCACTTAGCTGATGTCATTAAAACATTTTTTATGTTTGTTTCCTTCATGTTTTTAAGCCAATAAGTTTGAAGGTTTTTTTCTATTGGGTTTACCCTGTGGCCGAGGGGCCTCTGGTGGGTTGTTCAGATCTGAACCACAAGGGGGCGTTCGATCTTGGGAAATCAAACAATATCATATTCCGCGCGTGCGCGCGCTCCCCGCCGCACACAACTAGAGAAAAACTTAAATCAACACATTTTAACTCAAGAGTTTTCAAGTCATTCGATGGAGGGCCTACATTTTAAAATATATCCGACCTGCGGGTAATCTTATTAATTAACCAGGATCCGGCTGATTTGGGCTGTAAAATAAAAACTTTCCTTATGTTCAGCATATTTGCGTCCTTCATTTATATTGCGCATCTCTGTCTGTCATCTATTGCATTACACCCTAAATATTCATCAAAGTCCTCAATCATATTTGACAAATTCCTTATTGTGTTCATCAACTAGGGCCTCGTACAATCATGAGCATCGTCAGCAGTTGTCTTCTTCCAAAATGAGAAATCAGAAAACACAGCCTGATTTACTTTTTAAAAAAATGATTTAAAAAAAAGTACGATTCCATCACTGGCCCTCTGTCCTGCACGTATGATTTTAACCAAACTGAAAATGAAAATAAAAAAACCTGACACATAAGCTAATTGGTATTTTATGCGCATGTCACAGCACGTCTCCCAAACGACTTGTCTTATTATTTATTTATTTTTTTAAATGATCAGTCTCAAATTTTCTCGAAATCCATGACTCCAAATAAAAACCACAACAATACTATATCTCATTCTGTTTTTATATAAAACTGGATTTTTTTTGGGGGGGGGGGGGGGGGTTGGCCTCCCTTCTTCAACAACTCATTTGCTGAGATACTGACACGATCGTTTTGCCCCCTCACAGAAGTAAATTGCACCCCCACCCCACCCCTCCCATTTGCAAATTAAATACACAAGCAATTAAAAAACTCCAAACACAATCAATCATGTATACAAATTGTTGTTGCTGTAGGGTTGAAATTTTGGAGAAAACTTCCATCAGGGTAAGACGACTTTAATCCGGGATCCAAACTATTACCATATTTCATTACGTTGGAAATGAGGGAGGGGGGATGGGGGGGGTATTGATGGTAGTGGTGGTGTGGGGTGCGCGTACTTTTAAAAACATTAGTACGAATGTGGTGGATATGTGATAATCATTTGGAGGCTAATTGAAAGCAACGTTGCCGTAGTGTTCTCTTTCTTCCCCCACCATGAAAGCTGAGGCTGCTCTGTGTTTTGCGCCCGAGACTAGAAACGAAAAAAGCAATGAAAAATTAATAGCGCATGTTAACTCCACCAACTCGTTTATTACACGCCTGCTGACTGTAAACACAATGAGAAAGCTCCCGTATCTTTTCTTAAGTTTCCATTTGCTTGTGGAATATAAAAGTTGCGACTAATAAATAAAATGCAGAGTACAGAGTCAAGCTCTGTCACACCCAAACTCTGCTGCGCAGTCGGACAGTTTGATCGCGCGCAAAAGCCCGATCCAATCGACCCACTAGACTATAATGGCACAACAGATCAGACTGTCATCTGTCAGGCAGAACATCACACCTTGCTGTGTGCTGACGGGGAGCTTAAGGTCAAAAACAACGCAGGCTATGAAGGCATGTGAGGTCATTTGTCTTCCTTTGTCCCTCTTTCACACTCATCGTTTTCAGAGTCAACATCGTGACTTTTCCTTGCTTTCCACAACGTTATAAATGTTGTCCGGTCTTTGTAATGGCTATTTGCTAAATGTTTCGACTTCTCTAAATTAAAAAAAACAGTCAAATAAAAGTGAGACTGTAAATGTGGTCTCGAAGGAGACAGTTTCAGGCGACACGGCCTAAAATGCCACAATGCATCTCTGGCATCACGAGGGCCGTCTACATATTTTCTGTATTGTATGAAAACAGAGCAGTGTGCACATTCTGTGGTACGTATATTTTAACCCGGAGCCCATACTGGAAGACGTTCCTCCCACGAGGAAAATGATATTAATTTGAGCTCTGTCAGTGTGCCGAATTGGCGCCAGCGTTATTGGAAACGAATCGGATAATCGGCCTATGCGCACTTTTACGCACCAACCTCGGGCAGGAAGTGGGGAGGTGCAGGTGGGGGCGGCGTCGGCAGGGGGATCTGATTAGATCCATGTTCATTTCCACAGCAGCCCCTTTGTACCCAGAGCATGCATTTTAAACTGAGAGGAAATGGAGAGACTGTAGGTACCAGCATAGAGCCCCACAGACCCGACATACAAACAGGGGAGGGCCTCCTTTAAACTCTGATTTCCTCAGTGGTTAAAAGGTCATTATGCAACCGCCACAAATCCCATTGCTTTCAACATTTATCGAGGGTAAGGCCTCCACAAAGACAGAAAAGAAGTCATTATTTCCGTTGTACGATGATGGGCTTGGATGAAAAAAGACTAAAGATTACTTCTGATAAGTCTTGTACAAACAATTGCATGAGAAATAATTCTTTCGTATCTATCGTGCATGCCTAACGTGTCAACCAGGCTCATCGCAGAGACTGAATTACGCTTGGGGAGTAGCGAGATCTCCTCCGAGGGAGGATCACCTGCCCGCCGTTTCTTAATGACTGACGACGTTTTATCAATGCAGACGCAGTGGGCAGCGATATGAAATGATTTGCTGTCTATTGGGTGCCATAACAAGGTCTCTGGCCTAATCTAATGCTGTATCAGATCCCGCTGATTTATGAATAGTCCTACAAGAGAACCTGTTGAATAAACTGATGAAGACGTGCAGGAAATATAGCAACAAAACGGAGCGGCCCAGTGACCTGTCTCGATCAACTCTGGCCTTTGGTCATTAGAACGTTAACATACTTTGACATTTCACTTCAAAAATGACTCAAGAAAACTGTTTCAAATCCGTGATTGCAATCCGCAGATTGCACCTGCGCAAGCCTCTGTTTGCCAAAATCTGACAAGAGTAATAAAGTTGTCCATTATCAGAATCAATCCAGGAAAACCGATCAACACGTGGGGCAAATGCTTCAGTGCAGAATAACAACCATTAGTCACCGTACAGCATCGAAGGTGTCAAATAATATAATAATTATGGTTTGATACTGGAAACACAACAGCCCTAAAGATTAGAAAGTTTAACAAAAGTACCAGAAATGTATCACTGGCTTCACAAAGGTCCAAAACGTTACAGTCCAGAAATGGAAAGCAGAAGCCTCGGAAAAACAGAGCCTCTCTTAACTTAAGAGAACTTTATAAAAGGTTTACAACAAGTTAGATTTAATAAACTTCACAACATTTCGATTCGGAAGAAGTACACTCAAAACATGAAAGTTGATAGAGAAGTAGAGACGACTAGAGTAGAAGGGCAACTTTAACAAACAGTGAAATAAAGCTGGAGTCGTGCGACCCTACCTGCTCTTACCAGCCGCAGCGCAGGACTCTTGGGCCCCTGGTCCATGTTCCTCGGGAGGAACAGGGGGAGGCGATGGAGGGAGAAAAAAGGGAAAGGAACAAAAGTTTCTCCGGGATCCCCCCTCTCTTCCCCTCTCCCTCTTTTCTTCCGTCCTACAGTAGTTTTGGGGCGAGTCGTAGGTTGAAATAATTCAACCCTTCCGCTCCCTGTTGCACTGCCTACAAGTGCTCAGTCAGCTGCAACTAAACACTTTAGGTGGAAAAAAGGCTTCGGGGGGAAGCGTGAAATGATCACACTGAGTAAAGGAGCCGCTTACTCAATGTGCGCTCATGTCCTGTCCGTTTCCTGCGCGATCTTGCATACACAGCTGTACTGCGCGTGCGTGTACATTAATGCGCGCCCACGCAGACACGCACAACAACCTCCATCCTCCCCTGCTGGGGCCGCGCTCCCCTCACTCGCATCTGTTACCAAGTTCCACTTTACTAAACTTTCCCGCCCCCGCTCTGCTCTCTCCCTTTTTACCCCCCATCTTTGATTGTTTCCTATGGGATCC
Organism: Takifugu rubripes; assembly: GCF_901000725.2. Classification (NCBI taxonomy): domain Eukaryota; kingdom Metazoa; phylum Chordata; class Actinopteri; order Tetraodontiformes; family Tetraodontidae; genus Takifugu; species Takifugu rubripes. Next base: position 6,320,735 of record NC_042301.1, read on the forward strand.
AAGAAAGGAGACAGGTTAGATGGAATCATGTGCGTAATGTAAGTACAGGATTCCACTCTGTCTATTTTGGGGGTTTTTTTTGTGTATTTTGTCCAGTGTCCTTTCTGCAATTCCCAAAACATCGTTTTCTCCAACAAACTTCTCGCATACCCTGCCTGCTTACACCTGTTACGCACGGTGCGTTTTTACGCATTACGCACGGAGGGAAACCGGAGCAGGCGCAATAGGGAGTTACATTTTCACCTGTTCTGCTGTCAGAAGCAAAACCTTCCCCCCAGCTCGCGTGAAATGTGTTTGCCACCAAACGGATAGTTCCGGTCCTGAGCTCTGATTGTTCACTCGCACACCTGCACGGCGTCGAATTTCAATATTAATTTGCTAACTTAATTTTTCCACGGCTTTTTTTTAGTTCTCAGCGAGAATTTCATCGACATTTCCTGAACATGTGCTTCCGTTTTGTAAAAGCAAATATCAAGTGAAGTTATTATTGCAACAAAGTTAGAAACCACTCGAACCTGTTACAAACAAGGTTCGGGATCTCGTGATCTTTCGGAAACAAACGATGTGGGGGAAATATATAAAATAGCGAAAGCATTTAAAAAAGCATTTATTAGCAGTCACAAAAAAAATTAAAGCACAAAGAGTAAGGTCAGTGGCGGTTTCTACGTGTTAAAGGTGGTGTGAGGCTTAATGATATTTATTGATTAGGGTTAGGTTACTTATTTATTGATTTTATTCATTAATTACATAAATTCGTGTACTCATAATTAACACAACAAAAACAAGAAATATACTACAATATTTGGCAGTTACGCCGCCTGGACCTTGAACAAACTTATTCCTTCTTTTTCAATCCTCGAGACAGTTACGGGTCTCAGAGTTCACGCGCAGCCCCGAGACAATTGAGTGCGTAACAAAGCGCGAGACAGCGACCCATTTTGCCCTGCTTGTCGCCTCGCGCTGCAACACTATAAGACCCTGACCTTCGGCTCGCGCCCACGACATCGAAACATAAATAGCATCGTTTCCGCGTGATGACTGGAAACAAGAAAAGAGGTACAGCTTTGACCTTCCAGTGGACAAACCAACGAATCAATTAGAGATAGTTTTAATTAAACGTGGGGACAATACAGAACATTTTAACTTGAAGGACATTTCTACAAAATCCGAAATGTACTTTATATTCAATGTGGAGTTATTCAAACTCGTATTGTTTAACCTGCTGAGGGGAAATGAATATACACTGAATATAATCAAGGTTGTCAATACAGTTTCAACATATAAGCCCCAAAATACGGTCCTGCTTAATAGAGCAATCTGGAAAATCCCGAATATTTTATTTTTGAGAAAGAATTGCCATGTTAAGTGGCCTATTTTGGTGCGCATACTATATATTTAAGTTAGGCTGCGTGTGAGGGACACGTAAGGTGATGCTTATTGCTGCAAACATTATAAAACAAAAATAAATGTGTATAAAATATGAACATATGCATGATATTATTACTATTTTTATTATTGTTAGAGCTATTATTGCCACTTAAATAAAACTCAAAGATTGATCCTTTTAAAATTTCATTATGTTATTCTGTAATCAGCCGCATGTTTTATTTTTGTTATTATTTTAGGTGCTGGATGGTATCTTCAGAATCCTTTCACAAATGTATGCTTTAAAGAATTCGCCATAGTTTGGATATTAATTATCACTTGTTTGTTTTTTCCATCCACGTGCTAATTAATGTTATTAATCAGAGGAGGGGTCGTTGCATGGGTGACCCTCGTGCTGACCGCGCGGAACCGGAAAGAATCGCATTAAAGCGCGAGACAGGAGGGTCGATCAGAACAATAAGTAAACACGTAAACACCGGGGGAGTGCTGAGTGTCACTCTGGGACTTGTGGCTGTTACCAACCGTCTAAAGATGTGTAAACTGCCAGGAGGCAGTTTAAGGACTTGAATTTAAAAAGAAACACACATTGATTAATTAGAGCCGCTTGGCCTGTTACACTGTAAGAAGCTGGCAGAAATGTAAGACTATAGTTCTGCTTCCTCTTTTTATTTCATACTTGTATAAAATCTAAACGTGCCTCTTTATATCAGCAAGTAAATTTCTTTTAAAAATCTAACATATTATTGGATTCACTGCATTGACACATTTAGCAGAAGTCAGAAAGTCCAAATATGCATGAAAAATATACATGATGGAAATCATTTTCCTAGCTCAAAATTTGTTGGGTTATATTTAGTGGATAGACAAGTTGAAAATCTTCCACTAAATTGATGTAAATACTGACAAAGAACAATATACCCTCAATAGCCTGCCCACCACTGCTCTTCTCATATCTTTTTCATTAGCCTTAAGTCTCAAAGTTAATTGAGGGTTCTGCCTTTCCAGGTTCCAGGTAATTTTGTATTTCATTACAGTTAGTCAAAAACACCTCTATTGTAATTCAATATTGCTACATTTCCTGCAGTAAAACTTTTTGTAAAAGGCCAAAAAATAGTTCTTTTATCAATAAAAACTGAATCCTTGCTTATTTGGTGAGACGGTTCAAAGGTTTTATGGTTTCTTACACATTCAAACCAGGAACCCCCTGGGCAAAACCTTTCTTGGCTGCGCTAGATCAACTTTGATCCGACTCTGTCTCATCTACGCAAAGCAGACAAAGACACGTGCGCCAGTTTGATCACAACTTTTCTGTGTTGCTTGATGTTTGCCACTGTTTCCACCCGAAATCCCACGTGTAGTGCGGTGCTGGTTGAGCTTACCTCTAGATCCCTGGGATTTAATTCAGGGTGGCATTTCACTGCTGTGACACAAGGTTCTCCTTTTTCTGCAGTCATGGTTCCTGGGTGTTGCTACAGAGACTACAAGAGGGCTTAAGAGCTACAAGGCAGATTGAGAAATAGGACACATTATTTGTCCATGAAACATTATGTGACATAACATGACACCAGGCCATTTGGTAAAGGTAAACATTTCAGTGTGACAATTGGGCACAAGCGGACAAGAGCAGACAAGAGTGGACAAGGCCCCCGTCAGTCTGGTTTTATACTTGCATCTGAGAAAGAGGTGTTGTGGCACCATGTGGGTCTGGAGTGTGAAGGTGTGTGTAGAGCTTCTGTTCCTAAATTTAATCCCCATAGACATAGTTAGTTGCTGGGGTCTGAAAAGGCATTGCCTGGCTTGTTCTCTCAGTCTTTTCCTGCAAGAGGAGGTGAGGGATTCTCTGGCAAGAGCTTTAGCACTCAAAGCCAGAAAGTATACAATGAAGAGAAGATGTGAGGACGATTTGTTGGCAGGTGAACAGAGTGGGGTTTAAACAAAGCTCTGCAGTAGGAAATGTGGAACAAACCATCAGGTTCTTTGATTTTCATGCCACACTCTCTCCATGGTTGTAATGTAAAATATTCATTTCACAGTTCATGTTTTGTATGAATCGCAGAAACAGAAAAAGCAAAAGTGATCAAAAGCCAATTGCCTTTTGATCCCATTTACTGTATAAATAGAAACTATGAAATACTTGCTGTGCTGCGCTACTGTTACAGGCTTTCAAGCTTGAATTCTATGATTCTTGGATGTTGGTTTGTTTAAGGTTGCAAATACCCCTAATGTAAGGATCTAGTTCTGTGATGAAACTAAAGAGAAACACTGGTGATGAGACATTAGCATCAAAAATGCTGTTGCAAAGGGTGAACGATGTACGGGAGGGCATTTTTATTCAAAAACGCTGATCCAGGGCAAATCTTTATTTTTGGAGGGAATTCCTCCTGACTGACTGCTTTGATATAAGATGGCAAGCTATATTTACCCACACAAGATCAAGCCTGCAAAAGTAGTGGAAAAAGAAGATTGGCATAATACCGAAGTTTAGTTACAGGCTGATTGGTTGAGGAAACTTACTTCTGAATTTGTGCTTGCAACATCTATTAATCCAATCGGACAGAAGCCTGCTAATATAATCTGAATATTTGTAATTTTACAGTCATCCATCTATAACGTACACAAATACATCAAAATCGTTACTTTTTCCTCAACTAACATGACATTTCAATTATTTGAGAATTAGTAGAAATTAGAAGTTATGACTGCATTTCAACAATTTAAAAATCGCTCCAAAATTTTTTGTAAAATATTAAATAGCAAAGACATTTGAAGCATTGAGTCCACAGTTGTGGCACATTTAGTCTGCAGATGACCATTAGTAGCAGAATACTGTCAATATGGCCGAGAATCTCGTGATAAAACTCCTCATCTGACGTATTGACTGTAGCAAATGGCACCAAACAAAAGTTAAGGGCCTTCCTGCCACCTTTAAACACCAAGGAATGAGAGCAATGACATGCTTCTTTTAACTTCCTCTCCTCAATAAAGATCATTCATCAGGCAGAACCATCCCACCGGAATGCATGATTGGAAATAGGTGGACTTCAAATCCCTGCCCAGGATTCACCAACCATCTTTAACACGTCAGTGGTCTGAACCGCTCAACCAGATGCCTCCATTCAGCTGGTCTCCTCTACCTGTTTTAAAAATAATAATAATAAATACCTTCAAATGCATTCCCCCAAAATCAGGCAGCCACATCACAATTTCACTGAGGCAGTGAGGCATCCCAGACCTGCATCCAATTTAGAGAGATATAGAGGAGCAGAGAAGGCTGAGGACCCCCAAAAACAAAACACTTGCAGGATATTAAGTGTGTGTGTGTGTGTGTGTGTGTGTGTGTGTGTGTGCGTGCGTGCGTGCGTGCGTGCGTGCGTGCGTGCTTGCTTGCGTGCGTGCGTGGCAGATGTATGGACCAAAAGTGATAGTGTTCAGACATGAGGTGCCGTCTAACCTTTGAAAGGAAACAATCCAACTCCGTGATGGCCTTTCTTGCGTTGACACGCATGGAGAGACGTCTGGAATCAGATGGCATTCAGCCTGATTCCCTTTCCTAATACCATTCACTCACTATGATTATAATAGAGAAGCCTATAGGATATACAAAGTTGACTGTTATTTTCATAATATATAGGAGTTTGAAAAGATGGATGTTCGTGTAACAGTCTGCACAGCAGCCAGGTTGGCATAATTCTGCTGTATTGTATGTGTTAAAAAATATGACTGATGGTGATAGCCAGTCTGCTGAATTACATTTACATATAGATTCAAATTCCCATCAACAAGTAATAATAGCACAGACCTGAAGCTCCATACTAGTCACTAAGACATGCATGCACATGAATTCTCAGTCATTTTATAACTAATACTTGTGCCTTATTGAGGAAGGCGAAAATGCTTGGTGTCCATCAGACTGAAAATAGCCTCTGTGCAGGGGAAAAATGAGGGATCTTTTGTTTCCATAAAGAGGAATTAAATATGTCACTTTAATTTAATAGCATACCAGAAATGGTATGAATCGACTGCATGCTTAAAATCTTGGGCTGCTCTCTGAACTAGTTCTTTCTGTTCTATTTAGTTATAAGTCAGTAATAATAGATTCAACGTGGTTGTCCATACGTCCAAATATATTTTTTAGTTCAGCAGATTAAATCTTTTTAGCAAAGTGTAGGCCCTGGATTTTTGTGATCACTTTCAAAAGTTTCATTGATATAGCACCTCCTCGTGCATCTGAGTGTCTACAACTTCACACTTCAGTCAAAGGATTAAGGTCACCAAATTGCAGTTGGACTTTTTTGAGCCTTGGTGGCCTGAAGTTGTTTCCAAACACCATGGAATCAAACAGTGTGCTCCAGAGCTGCCTGAAACATTGATCATTTGAAAACTCCTCAATAAACACCTTTTTTTCTGTTTTTAAGCAATAGAATACATATTCGTATATTACTGTGTTACTCTCTTATTCTGTTTGTGCAAATTTATTTTCCTCATTTTTGTGAATTATTATGTATTTACTTTTTACATTTTTTCATATCCTAAGATGGACTGTATATATTGTTTCATAGTTTGTGCAGTGCTTGTTTTTAAACAGAAGGAATTTAATTTCACTTGACATTCAACCATAACATAAATAACATTTAGTACATCAGGCTAGTATACAGTAAGGTGTAACTGACAAAATATGTATAAACAAAAGAAATTCAGAGAATAAAAATAAAATAATTAAAAAATATATTTCTAAGCAGCAAAAAAACGTTTTTATATTATTGCAAAAACGAGTAACTTGCCCGGTGTTTACATACACATTATAGTTAAGGCAATGTTTTGATTCGATTTCCAAACAAATACAAACATGCGTCGTGTTTTACTAAATTTTTGATACTCAGCGACCCTTTAAAAGATTAAATGGTACTCTCAAAACTTCTTCACAAACCTTAGGGGCACACAGTGAAACGTTATGCTCAGCCAACCATTTTTCAGCCTGAAAGAACCCGGAAGTTGTTTGTGTCCGTATCTGTAAAGCCGCAGAACGTCTCATGTCCGTTTTAAACCTCCAGTTTGTTAGTCGGGTGAGTTTATCCTTTGTTACATTAAGTATTCTACGCACAAAGTAACTGCAATGTATTATTTCCAGTTTTGTTCTCGTCTGTGACGTAAGCGCTTCATTGTTTACATCCGGCGGTTCTGCTTCAGACACGTGGGGAGACACGCTAGGAATTACTATCGCAACGCATGGAAGTAATTACAAATTGCTTGTTAGAAGTTTTTGCTTTGTGTTTAGTTTTATTGTTTTCACTTTTTTAAAAACATAGTTAACTACGTCGCTCTCGACATAGCTAACTCAGGGCCATATTGTGCATTAGCTCATAGCATGTAGCTGTGGCAAGAGCTACATGCTATGTATCTCTGGCAATTACAAGGCTAACTTTACTTAGAATTCATAATTGGGTTAACGTTAATATAGCAAAAAGTGCAGATCTTATGTCTGATATGTTACGTGTAACCAACATGCCTCAACGTATGAGACATAAGCTTGTAATTTTATTACCCGCTACATGTCACATGAGCTCACAACTGGCTTAGTTGCACATCATTATTACAAACATTTGCTTTCTTTTCCATTCATATCTCCATGAACAAATGATGCAGAATATAGGCCGAAGGAATCATACCTCTGTTTATTACCTACCTATAAACTGCAGCATTGTTGTCACCATTTGGTTATGATTGATAATGACTGTTATAGGTGGATCTGATATTCTGACAAAGTTAAATGCTAGTTTCTTAAGTTAAGGTGTGAGAAATTCTAATGTATAACTCCAAAAAGTTACAGTATAATTAAAAAACAAAGTGTAATAATTAAGTTAAAAAAAAGATCAGTTAAGTATCAGTTAATGTGCTCATAATATAAGGATTAGAACTAGAAAGCAATAACAAGTCTTAGAATATGGAAATGGTATAGTGGGCAGTATGCAAACTAGAATGACCGTTAAAACGCTTAAAATGCTGAACCAAAAGAAAATTTCTGCATTTGTATTTGTATTTTGTATACTGTTGTGCTATGAAGGAGAACTTGTTGCCACATTAACGGATGCTAAAAAGCTGTTGAAGAGCCTGTAAACACATGGCAATCAAAATATCACTACGAACAGGCTGCACCGTAAAATAAAAAACATTGTCGATTTCTGTCTCTGGGCCCTGCCAAAGTGCAATTCCCCTCCTTTAAAATCCAGGAAGACCCTTTTCTCCATCCTTATAATCTCCAGTGGCCAGCCAGTGACTGGGAGCCAATCATCTCCAGCCATCATGGCACAGACACGCAGGACTGGACAGAGTAATGGGCCAGTGCTCCTTTCTCTGTTTCAGCTGCGTTTGACTGAGATATACAATGTATACTGTTCCAATTACCAGTTGCTTTAAACTACCGGTAAGTTGAGTTCAATTCATGTTAAGTCAGTTCCCAGTAGGATTTAGTTAACAAGTCCTTATGGATTTCCGAACAAGATCAGTCTTTGGTCTTCCTCTGATTGCTGATGGTGTGTGTTCTCTTGCTCTAGTAAAAAAAGTTTCATCCCTGATCTTCTGATTTGTGATATTTTGATTCCTACAGGTCTTTGAACTTCAGCTCCTGTTATGAGTTGACGTCTGTATCTATGAGTTTGCCTCATGTGGTCTGGCGGGATGTATAGTCCATACCATGTTGGGGAGGATCTGGAGGATGCCATCTATCAAGAGGATGAAGGGGACTCTGAGGCATCAGAAATCAACAGTGAGTTGGAGTTCCGTCTCTACAGCCAACTCCACTACTCTTCAAATGCTGGGGACATGGGAGAGCTGGTGGACACAGTCCAGGAGGCAGAGGGACAAGTCCTTCAGCAGCTGGAGGCAACTTCAGAACCTGCAGATGGGGACAAAGAAAATGAAGAAAGAAGAGTTCTGTCACCAGATGCAAACAATATAGACCTGAATAAAAAGAAAATAAAGCAATCCATTAAAAAGAAGAGAAAAACTGATCCTGAAAAGCAGAATTTGACATTTTCTTTTGAGGAGGTCATCGTGATTGACTCCAGTCCTGAAGTCATCTCTGTCTCTGATGACAACGATTCCAGTGATGACACAGGTGTCTGCAACTTAAAGCAGCACAGGTCACAGCGGAGGCAGACTTCAACGCCTTCTCAACAGGTACATGCGGTACAAGAAGCTATATGTGACCTGCAGCCTTTCTATTTATGCACAGCGTGTTCGGAGATGGATAACTTGTTTAATTGCTCTTGCTGACTTTACAAACTAATCTTGCCTATTCACAAATTTAAAAAAGAAGAAGAAATATCATAAGAGCCCATGTTCTGTGTCCCATAAGCCAAAACTTTGAAGCTTGTGTAATTCAGCTTGTTTTATGGTGTTTGTAGTATTTTAAATGTTGTGGTGTAAAATTGCGTTGCTTATGTCCTTAACTCCCCTTTGCTTTGAAAAATCTTGATTGTATTGATTGTTCCTGTACATGATTTTTGTTTGAACTAGGAAACCCAGAAAAGCATCAGAGCTCTTGGTACGCCCTTGAGCGTTGACTCTAGCAGCTTAGACTCTGATTCAGGAGACTCAGGGTCCAATTTGGGCTCATCTGATTCATCAGATTTGTCTGATTCGGATGACTCGGATGACCTGGAGAACTGGATGATTCTGGGCCGAGGAAATCAGGACGGGGACCAGTCCATCTCACTAAACCTTGAAGGAAAGCTCGACAGTAATGCGGGTGAGTTTTTCCCCCTTTCCCTTTTTTGTTTGTGCATGTACAATGTGCAGAATGAAAACAATGACTATTTTCTACAGCCCCTCTCATTTGCTACACTTGACTCACCTGCAGTTCTTAGATAACCAGTCAGCCCAGCAAGGAGCTTGCATGTCAAACTGTCGGTGCGGCTTATTCTACACCTGTATTTCATCACTATTCTCTATCATTTGAAGTCCAAACGCTGTGCACAGTATCTTTGTTAGTACTGAGGAAGGAATAATCCGATTGTTACACCCTTACATACAGCACCGGGCTCTCAATGTATTAGGAATTTGCCAGCTCGTTTCTCTGCATCTTTAAGTATGTTTGTGTGCATTATGTTTTGATATGTGCACGAGGGCTCGTGAGATTGTGAATATTTGTGTTGATAAAATATTCCAACTCTAATCAACATGCATGTGTACACACACACCAACAGTCATAACACTAATGCCAAAAACAAACAAACGGAGAGACAGCAATTCAGGAGGAGAGGGAGACGGGGTGGGGAGAGATGGGAGTAATCAAAAATGAATAAAAATATTCACCACAAATCTCTTCAGATCTGCACATTATCTTAACCTGCAGCCTCAGCAGCCTCTCTGTCTCCTCTGCTGCCCCCCCTTTCTCCTCTACCTAACACTCTCCCATTTCATTTTTTGCCCTGTTTTGTCACTATTGTTCTCTCTCTCTCTCTCTCTCTCTCTCTCTCTCTCTCTCTCTCTCTCTCTCTCTCTCTCTCATTCACTCTTTCTCATTTGAATTTCCCTGGGCTGATGTTTCTGCAAGAGTGCTCACTGCCTCTGCACCACACAACTGGGCTAAAGGAGGGGGTCTGGATCTAGTGGGAAGGCTTGAGGTTTTGGCCCAGTTTCTGGGAGGAAAGAAGGATTTCAGGTCCCTGTCTCTCTTTCTCTCCCTCTTTGGCCTTCGTCTGGCTTCTTTCTGTGATCTTTGGAGCTTGACCTCATGTCTGCACATGGGGGGTCATGGGTGTGGTGACAGAGGGTCTTGGAAAGAGAGGAATGGGGGATGGTTTGGGTAAAAAAATAAGGGAATTGAAAGCATGAAATGTAGAATTATAGAAACTTACATCACAAGTTTTGATTTCAATAACTGATTTCCTTAAAAAATAACTATATATATATAAATATTTATAAATGCCTGGTTCACTCAGCCACAGAGCTTCACTAAAATATGTTGTTACTGTATTTTTGATTAATGCAGAATTGTGTGCGGGTGAAAATTGTTTACAGGTTAATTTCGGCATTGGCCCATTGCTTTTAGAAGATCTATTGTCACATTAGTTAGGGTTGGATAGAAAATGGACAGATATTTTTTGTGTGGCTAACAATAAGACAAACATTTGCCCTCTTATAATTTTGTAATAAAATGATATTGCTTAGAGCGACCAACAGCATGCTGTTTTTTTGAGGCTTCCTTTCTATGTTAAAGAAAGTTGTCCAATTTTTTATGGGCACTTTACGAAGGACCTTATGTGTTTTATGTCTCACCGTCAGACACCTTCAGCTATTTTTGGCTGGAGTTCTAGCGCGTCCCTACAGAGGTGAGTAGTGGTAATTTAACAAAAAGTATCATTGGAATATGAAAGAACCTGCAGAATACAGATAGCTTAGGAAAATTATATTATTTACTGCTTTTTGAAACAAATCTTGTGTCAGAAAACACATACCTGTGTTATCTGTAAACAGCTATAAAACTCTTTACAGTTACCATTAATAGCACACTTGCTAAGTAGATAAATCTGTTCTTTTGAAGAGTCTTTCTGCCTACACGGAGAACTACATTTTCATTGAAACGTTAAAGTGTTTATAGGACAAACACAGATGGTGGTGTGACAGTTTGAGGATATTTTTTAATAACCGGTAATACTCAAATTAAATCAAATTAAATTTGTATCCTACAGTGCTTTAAATATGGAGTTTCACAGTCCATATCTTACGTTTAAAGAGTTAGAATAACATTTGGGTAGTGGACTTTAAATTTGACTAAAGATATGTGAATGAGACCACATAAATGGTATTTCTTTTATTTTTGTACCTAAATAATTTGAAATATTTCATTGGAATGTAACAGAATCGTTACAAAGGTCTGGCTGTACAACTTTACAGATTTAAGATTTGGCTTTCTTTTGGCTGGACTAGATTGAAAGAGGATGGAAGAAGGCAAATTTCTAGTTCAGAGATGTGTGGATGATTTTTTTATGGCCACTACACCCTTATTTCTTTAACACTGGGGTGTTTGACACCAACTATCTGGTGTCTGCATGCACAGCTTATCCACATTGACTCCTGTGGCCTCGTTGGATTTTGCTTTTTTTTCCCCTCCACCAAGAGATGACTTTATTTGACAGCTGGTGCTTGTCTGTCTGTAAAATAAGCAAAATAACTTGAAAAGATGTAAAAGGGTTTTGATGAAATTTTCTTCAAACGCTGATAGTGGGCCAAGGAATAGATCATTACAATTTTGATGTTTTTCTGAATTCCACAGGGACTTTCATCTTATTACTGCTATGGATGCGATGACCCACATTTTTCCATTTCCACTCCCAATACCTGAATTTGGATATCTGCAAAAAAGAGCTCTGTTTGCTTTAATATTATCGTTATTGTTTATTTCATATGAGGCTGTAATAAATACATATGTATGAATGCATGTCCCAAAAGGCATCTTGACTATAGTATGAGATCAGAAAAACAGAAGTCACGTTAACAACAAAATTAGTCCTTGTGCTCTCTCTCTCTTAGTTTTTTTTTTTTTTTTTTTCAAATGTTTGATTATGTTCATGGTATTGTAGATTGCAACCAAGCTTTCACCTCTCTGCATACTGGCTTTGGACGCATTGCACATTGCTGTCTAGCTTTGTGCCGTTTTGAGCGTACACATAGTGGACATTTTGTATGGAAAAGCTCGCTACCTCCACGCTGCTCAGTGCTAGCCTGCTAGCTGCCGGTGTCTCAAGACACAAACCTCCATGAAGAAAATCCATTCTAGAGTGTTAGCAGCACAGCTGGCAGGAGTCACTTTGGTCATTTCAGCAGACATCATAAAAGCACAGACAATAACTCATTGATCAGAAATTTATGCTGGTTGGACTGGAAATTTCTGATATGTGAACTACGTTAGTGTTGGCACTTGATACTGGATCGGCTTGGCTCATCCCTAACTACCAAATATATATATATATATATATATACTTCTACTGGTTAACTGGTACAGTAGTTATCTATAAGTTCTGCGGCTGACTCCTTGAACCTTAAGCTAATCAAACTAAACAGCTAAATTGGGAATTGATTACGGAACTGATTTCGGTGATGGGCAACAATACTATTCCACCTTCAAGAACACAAGAGTGCCACAATGAATTAACCACCATGGCCTCGGCATGCAGCTCTAATGGGTAGGGTGTCCTTAAGGAAGACAACTGGGGTCTCTCTCCAAGTACCTGCAGCGCAGAGTCCCGTGCTCTTCGAGTGCTTTTATTGTCCTAGTTTGATTTGTGTCCGTGTTGAAGTGTGTGACTTTGCATCAGAGTAACGGGTTCTTGCAGCAGTGACTAATAGTATTTGTACGCCTAAACTCCATCACCGAATCACCATCAAATTACATTTACTACACTTCGTCTCCCTCTTGTGCCAAACAGAAATTGAAACCATCCATCCATTTTTTAGCTTTGACTTGCATCTGACTTCCAAGCAGCATCACTTGTTTGCATCGAATCAAATGTTTTCGCCCACACTTGCTATCTTTCCCCTGGCTGTACAGTGGGCAGCTGCCGGTGGGTGGATCTCCGAGGACGCCGGATAAGCAAAGGAGAAAAGATAGTAGAGAAAAAGGGTTGAGTAAGGACTGTCTGTCTGTCCAACAGCCATGGAGTAGCAGCCAGATGGAACAAGTGAGGAAAAAATCAGGCTTTGCAAAGTCCAGCTCACTACCTCTCCCACCCACAGAGGTGTGTGTGTCTGTGTGTGAGAATGAGTGCAGTGTGTAGGCGGGGTGAGCTGAAGCTAAACTTTGTAAGTGGTTAAACTTGACTCAGTGGTCACAGTTCCCCCTCTGCACCCCCCCCCCAGTTCTTGCACCATTTTTTGTCCCCTCGGTCTTGGTCAATGCACACCAAACTTTGTTTGAGGCTTAGAGTATCAGCTCTGGCTTGCTATCAGGGTGGCCGATCACATCTCGGCGTGAGCGTGTGGGTGTGCGCATGCTTTATTGAAAGCCTCGGATGAGAGAGAAGAGTGTGTTTGTGTGTTTGCACCAAAAGGTTAGATTTATCTCACAAAGAAGGAAGGTAAGTTCATGTCTTCTAATGTGTGTCTAAAGCAGTTGTGTAGCGTCTAAAACCATGTGCAAGTGAATAATGCTGCTGTCGGCCTTTCATCAGCCTGCCTTACCACACATGCCAGTGTACTGTACAAAGAGGGGGAAGTATGGATTTAGTTGGCTTCTATGTGGATTTATAGCTGCGGGCATCAGGAATGTAAAAATGAGATTACAACCGCGTGTTGGGTACTACAGGAGGTGTGTGTGCTGTGTGTGTGTGTGTGGTGTGTGTGTGTGCGGGTGCAGAAGAGAGCCATGGATAGGATCAGCTCTTATCTTGACTGCCCAGTGCTACACGAGGTGTAACACCACACCCACACCCCCACACAATGTGTTTGAACAGCAACGCACGCACACACGCACAGAAATCATTGTACCATAGTTTGACTTGTATTATGCAATTTTACAGAGGAAATTTAAATTTGACCAAACTAAACTTGGTAGTATTATTAGCATGTTTAATCAAAGTTATATTAAAATACACTGGAAAGCCCCAGTGTGTTTTTCTGTCATGCCAGGTACTTGCCAATCACGCCCAATACAATACAAACCTGCTGGTTCGGTGTGGTTTTACCATGGTCGGAAAATCTGTATATTCTTATCCGTTAAAGACAAAGTAGTTCAAGCCAGATGACATCTTTTGGTCACGGTATGTTTATTGAAACAGAATGGACATTATTTCCGTCTCTTGGATTCCCAATTGTTGTGCATCCTCGTGTCTTTTTATGGTAATAAAAAGCAACTCGGGAATCATTTAAACTCGATCAGAAATAGCCGGTTAATATTAATTTTCCAGCCGTCGAGCATGAGGTGGACAAGCAATGGCGACATTTGATTGAGGGAAAGTAAGACAAGAGCGGCAAAGCTGGACAACACAGGCCGTCAGAATGTTGTTCACTTTGTTTCCAGGCTATGAGATGGACTCGGATGGCCCGTTAGGCTTTCTGAGCCTCATGTTCGCCTTCACCGGCTAATGTTGGCGTCACGCTGTATATTTTTATTTTTTAAAAAGCATAACTCATTTCAATGTTGCTGCTCCAGGTTGGATAAAACATCTTTGTCCCATATTCTCAATGTGATAGAAAGCAAATTTAAGGCTCTAAGTCAATGCAACAAGACATTTACATATTCATGTAAAGACAATGTAGATTTTCTCTCTGTGTAAAGAATTTTTATTTCTCTTCTTTTCCAGTCTGAGTTTATTTATTTATGCAACAGTCATCTTCATCTGCAAGGGACAAGCTTCCTGTCTGAAAGTTGTCATTGTCAAAATAATTTATGAAAATTTCTCTTTTTTTGTTATTGGAAACTGACTGAAAACACCCACAGACATTTGTGGTTTCAGCTGCAGGTGCTCATTTGTATTAATGACACTGTTCTTCAGAGTTTTTTGGGTAGCACTTACATGTAATCAAGTAGAAAATGTGTTAAACACACACTCACTGCTGCTTGGGTATTTTAAAGTAAGATTAATTTGTGGAAGGACGATGTTTAGATTTTTAAAGTGGATGCTAACTAAATAAAATTGACGGTAGAGTTGAGTATATGGATTTGCCCTAATGAAAGAAAGGCTTTAGTGAAAGTGATAGGGTGTTGGAGTGTAAAGGTGTGTGTATGTCTATGTGTGGACTTTCTCCCATCAATGTCAGGTTCATCACACATAAGGTGAACCCAATAACCAAGCCGTACCGCACAGGAACAAAGTTTTAACATTACCATGTTTTTTTTTTGTTTTTTTTTTAATGTGTTATTTACAAGAAAAAGAGTTAACTGTGGGGTGTTTTGTGGACAATACATCTTTATAGTGTTTGTAGCCTGAGGAGAAGGGTATTAAATGGGCGACGCTACTGTAGTGTGGGGGTGGGGGTCCTAGCCTTCTTCTCTAACCTTTATTTAAGCAGGATATCCCATCGAGAGCGGAACTCTAGTCTGAGGAGACCTGCAACAGACATTGTGCCCTAAAGCTACAGGATGCCCAGGATTTTTAGAGAAATGCAGAGAAAACACAAGGGTAGCGCTCATGTATGACTGAATCAAAGTTGAGTTCCATCTCCGTTCTCCTGCGCTAGTTATTTACTTATTTACTGCCATTTATTTTATTTTAACTTATACCCCTTTCATTTTCAGCTTGAGAGAAATGTGACAGAGAGAAAAAAATAATTTACAATTACCAATAATGGTTATTATAATTAAGCAATCACTTAATAGGAAATCAAATTATTTAGGGGGGCTGGAGGGCGGGGTGGGGGGGGTCCCATGGGACTGCATTAATTTTATTTCACTGATTTGGCCAGGACACTTTCTCCTTATTGTCTTTCTTTTTTGACCTGGGAGGGGATGTCAAGAGGGCTTTATTAACTGCTAGCCTAGGGTGGTGGGGTTTTTGTCTGGGGTGGGGCGCTTGAGGAAGAAAAGGGTTTGGAGCAATATCTATATTAATATTAATATGTTTTGGGTGTCAGAGAGAGGGTTGAAGGAAAAAATGACTCCCGCTTTTCTGGCCTCACGTCCAGCTGTTAGAGGTGGAAGTAAAAAAAAGTTCCGTTCAACAGTCAACAGTAGGACAACCCCAAGTACACAAATATACACATTGTTGGTTTGTACATGTGTTCCGGCATGCAAAAAATGCCTAATAATAACTGGGCAGTGTTTTTTTTTCTTGAGGTCTCAGAGGATGATCGTGTGTGTGTGTGTGTGTGTGTGTGTGTGTGTGTGTGTGTGTGCGCGTGCGTGCGTGTGGGTGGGGGGGTGGTGGTAAGAGAGAGGGCGAGAATCTTGGCAGTGCACCACACAGACACACAAGTGTGCCCGTCTCCTCTCCAGAGGCTGCAGCCAGTGTGTATGTGGTCATTCTAAGACTTCCCGTGTCTCTTAATTAAGGCACTCGTCAGACAGATACCAGCTGGGCCTGGTCTGGCCTCGCTGGCACGCACCATATTTCAGCCCATCCCTATCGCTGAACACTTCACATTTAACTCGTTCTGTTCCTTTTTTGTCTGCTCCATCTTTGCTGACCTTTTTGATCCCCAGTGCAGCAGTCTTTCACATTATACATGATGCTGGTGTAGTAAATACCGTGTGTGTTTAAGCTTAAATGCTTGACCTTCTCTTCCCACCTGCCTTCAGTAATGTACTAATTAGGAGGCCCATTTGTATATCAGAGTTTGCCAGTTAGTCAGCCTTTACATGCCAGGCTTTTGGTGGCACCGGGGAGGCACATCCCAGCGTTTAAATGAAAAAAATGTCACCTCTTTTCGGAACAATGGAGGGAAATTTCAGTCAGCTCTTTAGGTCTTAGTTCAGTCTCTCGTTTGTTTCTAATTTTACAGTTTTCTTTTTTGGCATTGTTGGAGATGTGAACGTAACAATGAATTCACAGTCTGACCAAGTCTTAAAAACAGTGAAGCCGTATATATTAATCCATTTTTGCCGTCAGCGATATTGAATTTTAATGTGGCTATTTGAGGACTCATTATTAACCAAACCTAAATTCTTCGTCTGCACTTTCCTCCAACACTCTTGGCCCACCCCTCCCACCATCCTTTTCTTTACTCTTCCACTCCCATTCCTGTCCATCCTCCCTTTCAGCGAGATCAAACCTTGGTTACGTGGCTGTTGCTATGCTGGGCTCACAGGGTCGGGATTCAAGGCTTTCCTTTGCTAATCCGGCATCTGCAATCTGTGGGGTCAAACCTAACCGTCTGCACTGTATCTACATCCTGCATATGTTCACTTCCTGTTGATTAGCAGTGCAATGTGTTTGTATGTTTTAATTGGTAATTAATAGAGAGTTGACTTAGGTTTTGTTGGTAAACACATACTTGGTTGTCCTTGGACACCTATTAACATGGTTTGTAGTGAGTGTCTGAGAGTCTCAGCTCGTGCACTCACTCACGCATTAGCACACCTTGGCAGCCCCTTTATAGGATTATGGTTAAATGGAATGTTGAGATTTTGGGGCCAAGCTGCTGATAAAGCCGGAGTCTGCATTGGGAGGGAAAATTAATTATTGAGGATAAAATCAGGGGAAAGGAGATAGTTACCAATGTGCAGGGAAGTCATTGATATTTTGGTGCAGCTTCCCGACAACATGTAGTGTTCAACACAACCTCGCTCTGTGTGTGTGTGTGTCTGTGTGTCTGTGTGTGAGTGAGACAGAGAGTTAGAGAGACTGCAAGGCTTTCCTAACTTATAGGCTTTTGCCTGGAATCCTATCCCAGACAACCATTTGAGCTTTCTATGGATTTTAAATATTGATCAAGGTTTTTCCACAAAGTCCAGCCAGTTTTGGTCTTGTCATTTTTTTTAAATTGTGGATTTTTTTCTATTATTGTAGTCTCCCCAGAATAAAATTAGAATTTTGAGCACATGTAAAATTTCTATCTAGTAAAAAAAAAAATGTAGGCGCTCCAACATAATCTGTGAAATAATAATTAACAGCATTTTTCTTGTTTTCAAGATATCGGTCTCTATATCTGTTTTTGAAAATAAAAATAGTTTATACTCTTTAAGAATTCAGATTTGAATAATTTGTCTTTAATATTGTTTATCCAAAATTGGGATAAATTATTCCTTAAAATAAATCCTCGGAAAAAAACTCAAAGGTCTTTTCATTCCTTAACAGGGATTGTGTTGCATGAGCTGTCTGAGTGTTGTATGTTTGAAACAAAATTACATAGAATACATCTTTCCTTCTTAGTTGTACATTCATCTCATCGGAGTAAAAATGATGAATTTCATCAGGTATTAGAATAAACGGTGAAGAGATGAAGAAAATCAGCTTAGTGGTCACAGTATTTCCACTACACTTGAACACATGCAATCATATTATACTATTCATCTTTCACAATTATAATATTTTTACCAGCAGCTGAATAAAATACATGTTCTTTCAAAAATACTGAAGACCTGTGATTAACAGCACTGCTGTATATGTTGCTATATTGGATTTCTTGTACCAGTAATAATGAAAATGTTATCGGCAAGAGTTGAAATCTTCAGCTTTTTTGTGGATCATGGAAAATAGTAAAAAAAAGTTTCGCAGTGTTGCCACTGACAACTCGCACTGTTACAAATGAGCTTTGAAGTAGTACCCTCGCTGACCGGACTTTCTTTATCTAGGCACATTTGCATGTGCGTGCAGGTGAGCTTTGTTTTTCTCCTCCTGAGTACAGATTGATCAATAGTAATTGGTTTGAGTGTCTCAGGCCTGCGTCTCTCCTTTGTACTGTGGGCCTTTTGTAGCTGGGTGACACAGGGCCAGAGAAGAAAAGCATGAAGGAGGGAGGGGGGGCTGACAGCAAATGGAGGATGTTTGCAAGTCGACGAGCATGACTGATTTCCTCATCCAAATATCCGGATATTTAGTCAGCATTACTCACTAATCTTAAAAAAAGGCCTTCTGTCCCTTTCCTTTCTTCATGCTCCATATTTGAGAGTTTTTTGGTGTGTAACTGTATTCGTGCAGGTTGATCTTCAGGAGGTGAGACCGATAACTTGTTAGGCTGTACAGTCTTAATGGATCTCTTGGCTCATCTTCTCGTGCGGACCTACACAAGCACACACTTGGAGTATCTTTACATCCCCCTCCCTCACCGCTCCGCCTCTTTTATGCCTTCCATAAGTGATGTGTGTTGAGTGAGTTCAGCGAGCTCCAGTGGTATTAGCAGGGAGGCATTAGGCATAAACTCTAAGGTATATTAAAGCAACGGCCCTGTTGTTCATATAAACACACCAATTCAATTTAGCCTGCCCCTTGGGGAATGGGATTTAGCTGCTACCAAGAAGAGGGAGGGAGAGTTGTGAGGTAAGACAAGAGGAGGAGGTAGAAAGGAGGGAGGCGAGGAGAGACGGAAGCAGCAAGGGGGAATAAAGGAGAGGCAGAAGGGGAGGTTTGGGCTCAGATGGAAAGATTGGCATATGGGAGTGGCATGGTAGATAGTTGTTGGAATTCATTAGCGTCCTGGCATTAACTACATGACGTAAGGGCCCCCGAGGAAGCCGAAGGGCAGCCGGAGCTGGGGCACCGTTGCGTTATGTGGGAAACGCTACAGTTATATTATTCAATCCAAATTCAAATGGGCTTGTCAAGAAAGCTGCCACTTTTTATTAGCTGTCAGAGAGCGAGGTGTGGAGAGAGCAGAGGGGAGCAAATTAAATGACAGTAAATACAATCGCTTCCTTTTCTTCCCCTGCCGTTCCGCCTCCCCTGCTCGGTGTCTTTAACACACACTTGAAGATTTTTGACAGCGAGTTGTTGTTGGACTCTATCTGAAGTTTAGGCTCACCTGCCTGTCAGTCAGATGCAGGAAGAACTAATTAGTTTGTTCATCACTAAATAATCTTTAGCCAAGATGGAAACAACTGAGCCAAGAAGTGGATTTGACATGAGGGAATCATGGAAAGTCAAAATGAGGGTTGGAAAAGGCCCTGATAGAGAGAAGAACGGATGTTTTAGGAGAAGTGGGGAGGGGATGTGGTGTTTCATCCAAGAACACACACACACACACACACACACGGAACATTCCAACCAGCCTCTGTCCGTCGTGCCCCCTTCAGCCAGGCATAACCTCCGCCATCTGTCCACACATTTCTCCACCTCCTCTTCTGCCTCCTTGCTTCCGGCTCTTCCTCTTCTTCTCTCCTCTTCCACGTCTGTTCTTTTAAGGCTCCACTTTTAATTTCTGATGGCATGTAAAGACTATTCAGAATATTTTGGCCGATGTGCCGGTCAGGATCTTTTTCTTTGATTTTTTTTTTTTATACCCCAGATAGAAAGTAGAAAATTTTGAAGCCATGACATCACAATTTCAGCGCTGTCACGTGACGTGGGAGATCAATGCTCGCTCCATCAGGTTAATAGATTGAGAATCCCGTGTTATATTTTTGCATTTCAGAAAGTGAATTTCCAACCTTAACATTTTAAAAACAGTTCATGCTGCTGTCAGTGTGTTTTTTTTAGATGTCATATTCTAAACATTCACATGAAGTTATTTTGCAGCCATAGATAATAGTAATTGGAACTATATTTGTTCTGTTTCTGAAGTGTGTCTCATACTTCAAACTTTACCTGATAAAAGCTTGATGTATTTATAAACTGTATTTGAAAGAAGCAATGACGGAGCCATGTTAGGAGCTCCTGCTCTAATCCTCTATTGTTCTTTGTCTGTCCTCTGTCCCACAGAGGGGCTGCTCTAATTAAGGACTAATAATTGTATTGTTTTATAAGGTCTGTAGAGACGAAGATTCTGCTCAATAATTCTTTCTGTCCTCCAGTGTGCCCGGCTCGTCAAGGGCTATCTCACTAGATGAAGCAGAAACCTACTGTGACTTCGTTTTCTTGCGCATTCGTGTGTGTGTGTGTGTGTGTGTGAGTGAGTGTCTCTCTCTCTCTCTCTCTCTCTCTCTCTCTCTCTCTCTCTCTCTCTCTCTCTCTCTCTCGCTCTCTCTCTCTCGCTCTCTCTCTCCTGTGGGGCATACAGTAGGAGGAAGGAAAAAAAATCAAATCTAAATTAAAACTTTAAAGCACCATTATTTAATTACCCCAAAGGCTATGGATTTGATGGGATTGAGGTTGGTGTGTACGCGCATGTGTGTGTGTTTTGTTTCCTCTTGCATTTTAATTTTTATAGCTGTTCAGTATTTCAGTTATTCAATTTTCCCTTTCTCCTCTGTGTCTATATGAAAGAGCACTCCTGCATTTGTGTGTGTGCTTGTGACCACAGTCTACCATGTTATTGGTGCACGTACGCACACACACATATACACACACATGCACAGGCACTTTGAGGTACGCAGAAGCGCCAGCAGATAAAAGGGCATTATGGTAAATTCCACTTAATGACAAATTTTTAATTTGGGGAACAGGGTCTGCTGAATGGAGCTTAATTACTGGGGCCAAAGATCCCTTGAAAAAATAACCCCCCCGACATGCCCAACCTGCCTGATAATGGAGCCTTCCGTAAAATGCCTCAGATTAACCAATGCAGTTTGCCCTCCCTCCGTCTTTTCCTTCCTGTATAATAACAAAAATACCAATCATGAAAATTCTATCTGCCTCCCAGCCCCCATCCCCACACTTCTCTTTCCCGCCTTTCTCCCCTCCCGCCCACAGCCTGGCTCACTCCCGCTGGAGGAAATTCATCAAAATGAAATTGAGGTTGCAACTCACTGGTTTTATTAAAATATATTTGCCCCTGACACACTGGGCTGTTTGTCTATTTGCTCCAGAAGACAAAAAGGACCTTTTGAATAATGTAGTAACTTTCATCAGCAGGATGTTATGGACACATGAATGTTACTTTAGCCCTAAAATACACTTGTTGATTTACTTTTGTACTGGAGGGTGATCTTTCTGCAAACAGACATTTTTAAGAACCATATTGACGCTGTTTGATATTGTTCCCTCAACAGATCGGTTAGATACAATGTCAACAACAGTTTTATGCTTTATTGGGATGTCAAAAAATAATGAGAATGTTTCCTTACAATTTCTCCTACAAGCCACCTGGTAAACAGGCGAATTGTTTGGTTTGTTTTTCTGTCTTAGACAAGAAAATTATTTAAATCAGTTTATTTTGCTCGACTAAGTTAATGTTTCTTCTAGAATTACAATATGCTGCAAGTTATACAACTAATTGATTCATCAGGCGTTGTTCTCAGCTTTGTTTCATGTTAATGAATTAGTTCTATATTCTTTAGGGGAGGTTGCATTAAAATAAGCTTGCAATTTCAACATTTTTGGCTCATCTACTTATAGAGTTTTCTTGTTATAATATTTTTAAACAATTCCCTCTGTATTGCATAATATAGAAATACTGTCACCCGTGCCATTTTGTGAATCAAAGCGATTAAAGATCTATTAAATGCACTACAATAAAATTGGATTTTTTTTCTTCAGTTTAAACTTACCATTGATTAATACGCCGCAATGATAATCAACAGACGCTATCTGGAATTTTGGTCATTGCTGAAAATGAATTGTACAATGGGGAGGGTATTATTAAAATATGCTGATGACATGTCAAACCTGAAGAGAAGCATGGTTTCGTCTCTTTTTTTTAAAACTGGAGCATGTTTATATTATCATATGCAGCCTGGCTCGCCGCCTTGGCATACTCTGGTCCCGGTTGTTGTGTACAGT
Source organism: Takifugu rubripes (assembly GCF_901000725.2). Classification (NCBI taxonomy): domain Eukaryota; kingdom Metazoa; phylum Chordata; class Actinopteri; order Tetraodontiformes; family Tetraodontidae; genus Takifugu; species Takifugu rubripes. Next base: position 6,343,372 of record NC_042301.1, read on the forward strand.
GATTGGACCATGCGGTTGCCATGCGGTTGCCAGGCCGCGCCCCTGCTGTGTGGTAATTGGTGTCTGTGGTATTGCCGTGTGGCAGCAGTGCCGTGAGTGACAGTTTTGGCCACCTGCCCTGCTCTGACTGCCTTCAGGGTGAAGAGGAGGTCACACAGGTCTGGTAGGTGGGGGGGGTGAAGCCTCTGCTTGTCATGTGGGACAAGGGGGCTCCAGTGAAATATGTGATGGCCCAACACGGCCTATTCAACAGGACCAGGGCAATGGCATCTGGTGGCGTTTCACCTTTTCATTAAGCTGCAAGTGTTTGATCACAGCTGTTCCGTGATCATCAAAGTTCTGAACAAACTCACATGTCCTCATCAGTATGTTGAGCAATTGTTTTAGCTTGTCATGTGATTGATGTTATTCGTTTAGTATATTATGTTGTTGATCACAGTAAAACTTTTGAGGCCACCTTAAAGGTTGATGTCAAACAGCTTTGATCCTGCGGAACTACTGATCTAGTCATTGCTGGACTTCCTGTTCTGACCAAACCCCCCTTCCCCCTATTCTGGCAATCAGTCAGTCTTTCCTCTACCTGGATGAACTTGCTGTTGGTGGCTTTGATACCCAGCCAGTTTCTCTTTTGTTGCCTTTTAATTTGTTGCTCTGGCTCATACTGATGGCTGTTCTCCCCCACCCTCACACTTTCCTTGCAGTCATTCATCTCACTCACTATTCGGCTCTCTTTGCTGTGTTTTACACCCTTAGCCAGATTTTTCTGCTACACAAAAGAGCAGTGAAACACTACATTGTGTGTGTGGGGGTGTGTGTGTGTGGGAGAGACAGAGAGAGAGAGAGACATGGACTCAACCTTGCTGAGGGCAAGGTTGATGTCATAAAGGAAGGATTCGAACATGCACACACTGCACACTCCCGCCCTCTCTCACCATTGTCATGTATAGTGTTGCTAATCTGGCCTTGTTGCTTCAGTGTCAAACTTACCCTGCATTAGAGGGTTAGTCCTGTCTTTGACCACCAGGCCCTGTGTACTTTCCTGCCGCCCGGTTCGTTAATGGGTCCAGACAAAAGGCAGGAAGGTTTGAGGTGCCTGTTTAAGTGTCGGAACAAGAGGGACATAGGAAAGGCAGGGCAGGTTGAGGCAACTTGTACACGTACGCATGAAATACATAGTATTGGCGTCAGTCAGTTGAGTGTGGTTGTCAGGAGCAACTGCTCCATGCTTGGCAGGATGTCTTGACATGCTCTGTCTTGGAGTTATGGCTGAAACCGCCTTGTCCTGCCATCTTCTCATAAGCCTTAAAGTTGGTCTTTTTATATTCCCTTCTTATGTGTGCATGTTTGTGCACATGTGCGCATCACCCCAGGAGAGCCAAGTGTTTACGGTTCATCAACCACACGTACATTTTTGTTCTCAATTGTAGAAAGGGCAGATTAAGAGCACGCACACACACACAAACAGGACTATCACGTTGTGCCCACACAAATTCTTTATTTTGCTCTGTTCTGCTGACTGTGATGAACTGGCACGCTGCCTCCTCCCTTTGTGTCCCGATCGCTCAGTAATCAGTATCTGAGAGACAGACAGGTAGCATCTGTCGCCTTCTCTCCCCTGATCTTACCTCCCCGTTGCCCCCTCTCCCTCTTACCAAGTCATTGTGTTAAATTTCCCCGGATGATGGAGCATTACTAACATTTCTCTTTACCTGTTCTGCCTGTAGATGTGCTAAAACTGAACAACTGTAACTAACAGCGGCAGCGGCCTCACGACTCCAGTCAGCTGCCTGGTGAAGCCATCTGCTTATTTAGCTCCAGACTCCTTCAACCCAGTTGGGCCTTCGTCAGACAAGTAGCGCTGATGGTTGGAATTGAACGGGGGCCTCAAGGTTGATTAGCATAGTTTGACCCAGCATACAGACGACACCCCCCACCCGCTAACCCTGTCTTTTTTCCCTCCTCCACCCCTCCACCCATGTGTTTGATTCCTCGGCCGTGACAAAGAGCTTTACTCTTTATGTGTGTTGGTGAGATGGGGGGGCCCTTAGATTAAGGGAAAGCTTCCTGCTCTTTATTTAAGGAGTCCCCCCGGGAGATCTTTGGGAATGACTTTCGTTGAGTCACTAACATCTACACACACGCGCACAAACTTCCGCACACACTTTTAAGTCTGTTTTTTTTGGGGGGGGTGAATAGGTGCTCTCTGGACATACAGCCTATTAAAGCTTCTCAGCCTGGCATCCAATACTAAATAGACAGCGAACTGTTCCTCCAGGTTAACATTTACAACTGTGATAAGTCCAATTCCACCAGTTCGTTCTCAGAACTAAAGAAGCCTCTCAGATAAGTGGTTGACTCCCATGTATATTGTCACCAGGGACCCCACACACACCCCAGAACAATAGTGAACAAAAAGGTAACCACAGTGAGCAGCTAGTTTGCTGTGTATTTCCTCCACAGATCTCAGAGTCCTTTCCTGTTGCGAACAAAGGAACAGACATGGACCAGTTTATCAAATAAAACCACAAATAAAGCAGCGGTGTGAACTTACCACAGTTACTATGAAGACGAGTTGGAGCAACTTTTGTGTAGACAGCTTAGGTGCATGCATAACTTACGATTTTAAGGTTAGTTCTGTGGTTGCTGAAAGAAATAGGAATGCTTAGAATGTTTGAATCATTCTCTGATATTGATGATTGATTTGACAGAAATGTGACTCCATAACAGTGAGGTTTTACATAAATGGAAGAAGAACTGATGGAAGACGAATTGGTTAAAAAAGGGTCGATGTTTACAATAATTTGCCTCATTTTGAGTAAAATAAATCCATCAGGCTCATTAAATGATGTGGCCAACCAGACTTGATCAAATTCTTAGTGACATACATGAGGTCGCTGCATTGTGTTAGCAGGTCCATGTGCTTCTGACTCATATCTTTGATTATAAACTTGCATTCAAGTGTAAAATTTAAAATAATAGCCATCCTTTTTAAAGTCCATTTCTGGATGTCATTCTGGAACCCCACACCCCCCATGCTGGAGAAGGCAAGAAGAGAATAAAGAGACAGAAACCAGAAAAAGGAGAGCACAGGCAAAAAGCAAAGAATGAGAGGCTGAGCAGAATTGTGATAAGGACGTAGCAGGCGAGAGAAGTAAAGGAGGCTGTAATATTTGATTATGGCTCAAGGCTGCATGTTTGTCCAAAGGCTAAAGACTGTCGACCAGCTAATCAGGGGGGTGGATGCGCCAGTATGTCTGTACAATACGTGATCATGAAAGTCTACAAAAGTGTGCAGGTTTTGGCTATCATCAGATAATTTATACTGTGTGTGGGGGGGCTTCTTAGTTACACTGGCTGATTGTCAGTTACAGCTCTTTGGGCCTGAGGAGAATACAGTGGTGTCCCTCAGGGCGCTGTTAGTGCCACTCTCATACAGATGTGCCAGGCTGCTTCCCTCTGTGTGTGTGTGTGTGTGTGTGTGTGTGTGTGTGTGTGTGTGTTGGGGGGGAGGGAGGGAGGGCGCTCTGTCTGACAGGAAGTTAAACTAAATTTGTCCGTTTTTATTAATGGTTCATTAGGATAGAAAGTACATTTCTGTAAAATGGAAATGTCACTTCCTTAAAAGTTGAAAAGTCATTGCATTGACCATTTCAGCTGGTTTGTTCGAGTCACTACTGACATAAAAACTATTTTTGTAAAGCCTGCAATTGTATGCATCCACTGTAACAAAAAGGATCTTAAATCCTTAATATTGGATTTGAATTTAACCTAAACATGTTTTAAATGTCCCAACAGACCTTGAAGACCCAGAGGACTGGTTGGTCTCCAACAAAGACAAGGAGGTAGGTGGCCAGTTCAGTTTATCAATATTTTGCAGAGACAGGAAGTCCCCCCATTGGGGCTCGCCACCATGAGGACATGGCTGATGTGTGTTGTGTTTCAGGCTCAGATCTACAACAGAGAAAGAGATACCAGGGCAATTGTTCCCCAACTATCTCACAGATACTACACAAGCAAGAATGTCCAGTGCAGAAACTGCAACAAGTATGGACATCTGTCCAAGAACTGTCCCGAGCCTAAAGTCAGCCATCACAAATATTCATATTCAGCTGATTTCCCTGGGTGAGCGGGACAAACTGATGTGTCTTATGTCTTTCTGGGTAAATAGAAGATGATGGCCTGCTTCCTTTGTGGCATCCAAGGCCACCTTGCCAGTCAGTGCCCCAACAAGCACTGTAATAACTGTGGCCTGCCGGGTCACCTCTATGATTCATGTACGGAGAGGGCATATTGGCACAAACAGTGTCACCGCTGCAGCATGACTGGACACTTTTTTGACGTAAGTACAAAGTTTAAGACTTAATATCAGTGTGTGCTTGTCAGGGTTCTGTCAAAGATGAATCTGATTCATTAATTTAGTGAAGAGTGTATCTCAGCTAACACGTACGTGTCCAGATCTGTTCAGCTGTGACCTCCTGAGGTATTATCAACTACGGTTGTGCTCTCCCTCCCTGCATCATCCCTGCTGCACTTTTCGTCCTAGGCCTTGTTGACTCCTTGAAACACAGTATTGATGCTTCTGATAAGTCTTGGTCTCATCCATCCAGGTGACTTTGTTCCAGAAGTTGTGAGGCTTGTGTAGTACCTTGTTGCCACACCGTAAGCAGGCTGGTGGTGTTAGTAACAAGCTGTTTCAGTGGACTTGAACAAAACTGGGCTACACCCCTGTGATGCCAGTTCCACATCTGGAGTCTAGGGTGGCCGCTTAACCTTAGTTTATTTAAACCTTTGTGTGTCAGCCTGTGGGGTTATTATCCAGAATTTTTTCAGGTATGGTAACTTTTGATTGGGGCCATTTGTAGTAATAAATTATTTCCTATGACCACGTTGTTTTGTTTTAGGGGGTCGTCTAATCATTAGGTTAACATCTTAGCTATGCTGTTATAGGCCAAGGCTGTCGGGGTCCGGAAACATGATCACCTGACAGGCCTCTGTCACCCCACTGGGTCATGGTTTCCTCTCCTCTCCTCTCCTCTCCTCTCCTCTCCTCTCCTCTCCTCTCCTCTCCTCTCCTCTCCTCTCCTCTCCTCTCCTCTCCTCTCCTCTCCTCTCCTCCTGTTAAAGGGGAGTTTTTCCTTGCCTCTGTTGCTTGTCTGGGGTTAGGCCCTGAGATTCTGGAAAGTGCCTTGAAACAATTTTGATTGTAAAATATGCTATATAAATAAAGATTTGATTTGATTTGATTTGTTTTCTGCACAATCACACCAATATATCACAAATACTGCTACAGCATAAAATATATGGAAATGTCTTAATCAGTCATCTTGGAAGGTGGTACTTATTGTAAACAATCCGTAATATAAGAAATATTATGAAAGCACCCATCACTTGTATAAAATGTGCATGCCCTGTCCTCTTCAATCCTCCTTTCAAATCCACCTCTTTTTCTCAACGTCTCTCTCTTTTACTCGTAATACCAATCTGGTAAAGGGTGATCAGGGTCAGCAAACGCTGCTGTTCACATTAATTGATACACTTCAGTAATTACTGCTCAGTTATGTCTCTGCCATGCTGCATATTCCAGCTGTAAGCATGTTTGTGTGTGTGTTTGCACATGTGTGTGAGTTGGTCTCTGGGTAACTGTGTGTATGTCAGCTTTGAAGGGTGAATCTAATGACCATCAATGACAATTATTCCAGCGCAGCATTCATTTCCTTGCCCATTTGCACTAATGTTACAGAATGGGGAAAAAGCCAGTGTGCATGTTGGTGTATAGTCCCCCTCTCTCTCTCTCTCTCTCTCTCTCGCTCCCCCCCTCCCACTCGGCACCTCCCTTTCTCGCCCTCTCTCCCTCTCATGTACTCTGCTCTGTGTAATGGATGAGTAACCAGGTGAACACCAGAGGGAGAGGGGAGACCAGGACACGCAGCCTGTATTTTCCTCCCTCTTTCATCTTCTCTCCTTCACTCAGTTTTCCTCCAGATTCTCACATACAGTTTCTCCTCTGATTTACATACTGTTGCAACAGCAAACGAAGGTGCAAACTTATATACTATTGTAATTAGCTTGTTTTTGAAACACACCACTCTCCCTCCCATGCTGACAAATTATACTGTAGATCTTGGCGTGTGTATTCTGAAAAGAAAGAGAGTTGGGGCTCCGTCCCCTGGGTCTTTCTGTGTCTCTCATTAAAGACAGACGGTTGATGGAGCGCGAGTGTGTCGCTCGCCTCGCCTGTCGCCCCCCCCCCGACAACAACACACTATCCTGGTGGTCTGGAGGGAGGGAGCAGGAGTGGGTGTGGTGGGGGGAGGGGGGGCAGAAAGCTAAAATGAGAGTTCTTGGAAGATGCAGCTGCCGAGATCTATCATCGCTGTATTCAAATTCAGACAACACAGATGAATCCACAGTTCTAAGCGGAACTTACAGGCTGCTTTAACCTCTTTTTTTTTTTTTAAAGTTTGTTGCATGTTAATTGTACATTTGCGTCTGATGTTGTATACCGGTAGTTGTTTTTTAATAAAACCTAGCCATCCCCATGAAACAGACCCAGCTCCCTCTCATTTGCTGTCTGTCCCTCTCACTCAGTAGGTGTGTAAGTAGATAAATCTTGTTGCCCGCGGCGACTGCGGCATTTTCAATTTCCCAGTGGAAAGTGGCGGCGGTTGGGGAAGGATGTTGGAACGCTTAAAGAACAGCGTGGCAAAGCCCCGAAGAAAATGCTTTAGCCACAGTGGGACAAGATGACTGACTGCTTTACTTACTGACTGTTTGAATTACGAGAGAGAGAGAGAGAGACACCTGTCTGTCATTTAATACATCTGCCTAAAGGTTTTGTGTTCTCTTTAAATGTCTGTCTGTTTATTGATCACATCTGTTTGCTGCTTCCTCTTAGGTCTGTCCAGAGATCTGGAGACAGTATCACATCACCGTGAGTATCCTGCAAAAGCAACACCTGCCAAAAATATTTCTGTTTGTACAGTAAGCATTTTGTCAAAAGCAACATGTGAATGATTTACATTTCTAGAGCAGAAAAATCAAATTAAAATCTGTTTGCATTCTTTTTCACTGGCTATTCTTACATTCTCAAACCTTTTTTGGACATCCAATAATCTAACCTGTGAAACGTCCCATTTTGGTGAATGATCTCCAACTTATTTAAAGGAGTTGATGTGCATTTATTGCATTCATTTCAGAACTATTACTCTTAATTTAACACAGTTGCAGCATTTCAAATTCACTTTGTTGGTTTGAATCGAGTTTATTCACACTTATTATGAGATCAGGTAAATAGGGGGGGCTGTTGTGCCACAATGACTCTCAGGTGCACTTTTCTCCTGGTGGGGTCTCCTAAACTGATTATAAATGAATGTTCAGACTGTGTGCACTTCAGAAAGACCACAGCAGAGAATGACAGAAAGGGTCAGCTTACCCAGCCTTGCCTACCCACCCCACCCCCAGGCCCGCAGGTACCTATGCAGGACTTCCATCCGGCTCAGGAAGACATGGATTAGTTGAGGAATTTGATTAAATGCCCTCCCACAATAACGAACGTTTTCCAATAGTTTGACGGAACATCACCCTCTTTTATATGCAGGACTGTGAAGGTTCCAACAAACCAAAAACCATTCAACTAAAATACAAAAATGTTATATACCGTATTTTCGCACCCATAAGGTGCACCGTATTAAAAGGCGCAGTCTCAGTTACGGGTGCTATTTCTGTATTTAACATACATAAGGCGCACCGCAGTACTGTATAAGGTACTGTATAAAATTTAAGACAAATTTTAAGTGCGCCTTATGGTCGCGAAAATACAGTATGTGATTTTTCATCAACTAAAACTAGGAAATAGTACTGTTTTACCATTACATCAACAATGAGAGCATCAGATAATCAGACTTGATATTGATGAAGAACAGTGGAATATTATTGCCCCAACTAATTGGACAGGTCATTTATCATTTGTATTTTAAAGACAGAAGTTTGCACAAACACTGGAGGCAGAGGTGTGACACGATCACTCCAGATCAATAACGTGCCTGTGATTGGTATTGACTTTGGCCTGCAGGAGATGAGTGAACCATGGTGGCACAAACAGCTGAGAAGATTAGAGAAGTGCCAGGAGTGATGGGAAACTCTTTCTTTCTTTCCCTCTTCTCTTTTGCATTTTCAACCTAAATGCACGTGTGACATCTGTGCGCGTGCACACGCTCGTAGAAACGGCATGTCAAAGAGCAGAGAGCTGTGTGACAGTCACATAGGCCATATGTCAGTGGGGATGCATTTGCTTATTTGTGTGTTTATCCAAAATTTGAAAAAAAAACAACTCAGTTCTCTGAATGTCTGTGTGCGTGTGTGAGCGCACGCGCGCACATCTTAGTGTGGTGGTGATATAGACCTCAGCCTAAGAGAAAAGAGCAGCTTGTTTGTCAATTAAAAGACGTGATAAAGCATGAAATGGGCTGCCAACACCACTCGGGACAGGGGAGCAGAAGAGAGAGTGCGAGAAGACGGTGTGTTTGCATGAATCTTGGCATGCACTGTGTGTGTGGGTGTGTGTGTGTGTGTGTGTGTGTTTAGGGAGGTCTGTCACTCTCCTCTATGGAGATTAATTAGCAAGGGCTGTCTAATGAAAAGGCAGCATCGTTAGCGCTAGGATAGCACGGCAGGAGAGGAAGAGGGAGGAGGAGGAGGACAGAGGAGTTCCAGGGGAGATGTTGGCAGAGAATATGGAAGTTCAGATTTAATTGTTGCTCATGGTGGCTGCTGATGTTCTATAGGTGACCGTTTAGAGTGGCAAAGGAAGAGAAAGCGTTAATGACAGAGAGCGATGATGAAACCAGAGTTTGTGTGGTAGCACGTGTGTGTCTGTAACGGTGTGCTTTAACGGGTGGAGGATTGTGACCCAGGTCTAATTGAAGTATTTAAGCTATTTAAGAGCTGGGAACAGAAGGTCGTTACAGATCCAAACTGGCATGGGGTTAGGGGCCCGCTCAGGCTTTCTGTATCACATACAAACACACACACACAAACACACACATGCATACTCCTTCTGTTTAAGACAGCCTCATTTTATTCATGATGCTGTTTATGACCCTGAACTCCCCTGTGTGTGTGTTTGTGTGTGTGTGTGCACATGCACGTGTGTGAGTGTGCGTGTGTGCGTTATATGTACGTGCTTTGGGAGATGTGACTCTGTCACCTTCCGCTGGGCTCAGCCAGGTGTGAAAAGGCATTCTGTCAGACCTCCCTGCTACTGGGTCCATTTATCCTTCGCTCCGTGTGTGTGTGTGGGTGTGGGTGTGTGTGTGTGTGTGTGTTGACTTCGTTTATCTTCCATGAGTGTACAGTGTGTGTTGTCTGCCTGCACCTGGCCCCTGACTAACAAACTTCTTTAAACCGCATAGTATAGACCACAAAGCTCTGGGGCATTTACTGTGAGAGTAAGATACCGACACACATGGACCTCGCAAAAATAGCTACATACATCCTTAAGAAATATGCACTGTATATCGGGGAGATGTTTGAAAATTGAGTCAAACACTGGGGTCCCGTGATTTGGAACACATTTTACACAGCCACAGTAGCATATACACGCGGAGACTTGCATCAAAGAACAGGTTTATTGTAACACCCCTTCTTTTCTCTTTTTGTTACTTTTTGACTCACACACACGTACACGCACGCACAGAAACACACACACACGTGAACAGACACAAACATGCACCCTTTCACAGACAGCCTGGTTTTACTTCCTATTTGTGTACAGCTTCACAGACCGGAGTCACTCCTTTTCCTGCCGAGAGGCCATATGTTGACCTCCTATCTTTGTTTGGTTTATCACGATACCGTAGATCCAGAACATTCTTGAATAAAATGATGGTATTAAATCCATCAAATCTAAAGTGGATATATTTTTAATGGCTTCCATCAGCCAGCCTTATTACATTATTTCTCCGTTGCATCCACATCAGAACAGGTGTGATGCTGCTAAAACAACTGCACGGTTCAGACGCTTTTTCAATCACATCTTCTCAGTGAGTTCAGTGGCACCTCTAAAAAAAGTCACATTGCATCGTGCCCGTTTGATTTCTGATGAATGTCAGTACTGTGTGCTGATCGAAACTCTTAATTTTCTGAGTCGAATATATATATATATATATATATCAATTTGTATTTTTAGGTGGTTGAGCAGCAGTAAAAATCTTCTTTCAAGATATCATGCCAGTAAAGCAAACAGCCCACATTCCCGATGTGTCTGTCAATATCTGTCAAAAAATATTCAGAAAATGTTTACAGTCAGAATTTACATGAGCCCCAACGATGACACGCAGAAAACAGATTTTTTTTTTTAAAGAGCTCTTCCAGGTTACTGGACATTTGACTCAAACATCCATCTGTTTTCTGCTGCCGCTGCTTCCTGAGCCTGTCCCAGGATACACCATCACCTCCCTCTATATGAATACAGCACACACGACCAGTCAAAAGCAGCCCAGCAACACAGAATGATTTCTTGAATTGGGCCTGAACGTTAAGAATATCATCCTAAGGATTGAAAGAAATGGATGGACACATAAAGGTTGACAGGAAAGGCTTAAAATTGCCTGCTAAACATATAGGCTGCATTAATGCACTATTACTTGCCTTTATACATACCTCCTCACTGACTTCATCCTCTTTTATCAGACAAGCAGAGTTAAGACCAGAGCGCCACCTAGTGGAAAAGGACAATTGTCCTTCTTGCTGCTTAAATGTCTTAAAACGGGTCAAACAAGATTTCAAAATGGTTCACCCAGGAAGACGACATATTTGAGACGGAGCTGAGGATTTTGGGAGGTGAGGATGTTTTTGCTGCTCCTCACAAATTCAAAGGTTCAGACTTGGTTTTAATGGCTAGAATCAGATTAAGGTCAGGGAAACACTGAGGATGTGTTAGCGTAAGAGGCTGGAGGACAAACCTGAGTGAGATTTACAGAGAGGACGAGGGACGAGCCCTCAGGAGCTGACTGCTACAGCTATATTGGTGTGGGAGCACTGATGGTTGGAGATAACTCCATGTTGACACCTGCATGTTGGTGTTTATTGATTTGTACCTCTTCACATGTGTGTAATTGACTTTAAGCTCCATCTGGCATCTTTGTCTTTATATTCTACCTTTTTATACTTCTGTCTCTTTCTTTCTTTTGGCCTTTTCCACATATTTTTCGGACATCTATCTGATCATACTCTTGATTTTGAAGAGGGATAAGTGATGACTTCTTAAAAAAGTACATCGTTTGAGTTTTATTCATATGTCTGAAAAATCAAAGTTTGGCATACTGCATCAGTGTTTTCACAAATTTTAATAATTCAACAATAATAAATAAAAATTATCTCCCGAGTCAACAAAAGCATTAGATTTGTATTTTTAACTATATTTTATGAAGTAAAATTCCTCTGTAATCCAAAGTTGACTTAAAAATACCAACGTTTAGACTCAAGCTGCTCAAAATGAGGCCTGAAAGATTTAGAAAAAGGAGAAAAATGATGTATTTTAATCTGGTTTTAAAACGTTGAGCTCCGCAACGATCGCGGACACAGTGCGTGTTTATTGACCTGGAGCAGCTTCTCACCTCAGCTCTGTGTCAGAGCGCCCTCAAGCGTTGAAAGCGTAGAACTTCATGATCATTGAAACAAAGAATCAAAATGTTCGTGATGTCGCCTGAAAAATGACCCGACCGCAACAAACGGACGTCTTTGTTTAAAGTGGAAGTTGTATGTTGAAGTGACCATTTAAATTATTGTGTGACCTTTGGTTTTTACATTATGCCCTCCTCGACATTTGTTTGCTTTTGGTAATAACCACACCACGGGTGTTGTTTGTAGTTGATGGTGTCTACTGCATAACAGAAAATAGTTTCTGTTTAAAAAAAAAAAAAAAAAAAAAAAAGGCCAAACATTAGCAGAGACCCACACTGATTTGACCTTTCTTCCTCACCCATCTTTCCTTCAGACTGCATCATCTCTTTTTTCCCCCCTCCCTTCCATTTGAAAGAAAGTCTGTTACTTTGTGCAGTCCTTTAACGGCATATTCACTGTACTGTTTTTGCTGTATCATCATTATACGGAGCCGATTCTTTAGTCTCGGCTCTTCTTTATTCCCCCACAGCAGAGTGAGACACTGAGGACTGGACAGAGTTGACGCAGACGGCAGGTTTTCCCTAAAATACATTTTGTGTGTTTGAGTCAGCAGAGGGTAACATTTCATGATGGGTCGTTACATCTGAACAGCCTCACACCCATTTAAAGGTTATTAGCACCTTTCATTTTCTTTTTAAATTGTAATTTTTGTGTCTGGCCTCTTTAACAGACCCAAAATAACAACCTTCTCAACCATTTGCCTTAGTGATAATATAAATATCTGTTAATGTGATCATATTAATGTAGCAAGAATGTGTCTGAACCATCAGGACAGAAGTTTAAGCCATGAAATTGGTTCCCAGCAAGACAGACACGTTTCATTGGGATTTGATCCTTAATTGCAGTTGTCTGAGCCAAACTGCTGCATTTAAATGCACATGCAGACCATAGGAATGTGCACAAACATGCACACACTCAAATACAGAGACAGCGTTATCTGCGTTCCTTTGCAAGTCTTTGTGTGTGTGTTTTATTGTTGTGTATGAACATATAATCAGCAGTAATGTGGAAAGAGGTGAAGCAAATCTAATGGTTAGAAATGGCTGCATCATGTCAGAACAAAGCAGAAATGTATTGATTTATTCCTGAAACATCGTCGATCAGTTCATGTGCGAGTCAATTGTTAAATATGTAGCAAATTTTGACCAGATTGCATTAAGTGATACATTTCTTGAGTAAATCGTCATGTCGTGGTTGCTGCAGGTTATTTGTCGGGCTTGAGGTGAACAACGTTTCTTTATGCTTGACTTGAGAGACAGAAATCCGCTCTTATTCTGGGAGTCAATATCTAATAAGATGGATTTAGACCAGCTCAGGCCCTCGCTACCGCTTTCGGTGGTGAGAGCGGATTCCACCAGAAGTCTGCGAGCCCCCCCCCTAAAGGTTCAGCCCTGCAGAGCTTTTACTCTGCATCACATTGTCAGTAGGTTCCAGGGGCGAGAGAAGACCAGGAGACTGACTGATTGTGTCCAGACAGATTGACTGAGTGACCCGAGGAGATAGAAAAGCCTCTGGGAATTACGCTGTGTGCTGAGTGCGATCTCTCGGGGAGCGTCGGTCCGAGTCTTTGTGAAATGGCAGACACAAAGGGGGCTGGAATCACATCTGGTTATTTGGAGCGGGAGCACACACACCCACACACACCCACACACCCACCCTCTTGCTCCGCCATCATCTGCTAAAATGTGCTCCTACTTCTTATCCAAAGATAGATTGATTTTCTTCCCTGTGTTCATGAATGAGAGTTAACGCTATAATTAAAGTCTCAAGTTTTTGCATTCACAGAATTGCATTGAATCTTCCCAGAGGAGGATAAGTGGATTAGCAACCCTGTAATTAATTTCTTGTATTCTCCTTGAAAAGATGTTCACCCTTAAGCCATTTCACAACTGTCTAATTAACCCTCCCAGTCAGCTTTACGTGTTCACACCAGTCTGTTTGCATCCAGATGAACCCACTGGTCTGATATTTTGTTGCCAGGCTGTTTTTTGACGATAAAGCATCCAGAGACGCTTCCCTGAGTGTCCAAAAACATATGCAGACTTCTCCCAGTCACCGCAATAACATATGCAAGATGGTGCTGGTGGCTCTGCCCTCAAGCTTTCACCACCCCTGTTACTGTTCATATCTAACCACCCCCCACAAATGCACACAAGTCTGTTTGCATCTTGGATTATATGTGTGTATCTGTAACGGGGTCTGCTGTGTTAGCCAGGGATTATCGTGGCTTTGCCACCAGAGGACAGCGGGGCTTTGGGACGCCCCATGTGTGGGCACAAGTGTGGGAAAAGAGAGCTGCTTGTCTCAGTGCAGAGAGACTGCTGCTGGAAGGGTCTTCTGGTTGCAAAGCCAGGAGCTCCAGCTCTCGCTCCTCTTGAGGACTCACAGCCGGGGGGGCCTTGCCTCTACTCAAGCAGGTTATCAGCAAGACCACCGCGGAACCACATTTGAGCAGACTGCAGCTTTAACATCCAGGTGTGATATCCAAGTAAGATCTCTGCGTCAACTGGAATGGTTAGGGTTTTTCTTGAAGACCTTTTGCCTTCTCTCCAGGAGGCTTCTTCAGTTCAGGGTGTGATCATTCAGGTGTTGTCTTGCCCATTTTCCCCTCCTTTACCTGGTGTCTTGATAAGATGTTTCTGGCCATTTCTGTCACTCATAGTCCATTTAATCTCATTACAAGTGTCCTGATGGTAGACAGATGATAACGATTGCAGATAGTGTCAAATTGTCTCTCTTCTGACCTGAGACATTCCTTCACTTCTTGTTTGTGGCACAGGAGTAACTCCATAACTGATTTAACTAACCGCATTTATTAAGTAGTGATTTATTTATGCTTCTGAGTCTGTCTGTGAAAAGCAGTTTGACGCATTTTTGCCTTCATACCTGGAAATAATTGATCTTGCCAGCAGAAATCTGTCTGTGTCATTCAGGTTCAAGGTTAACGGACTGCTTTCTCATTTACCGGTTGTTTCTGTTGTAGTTATAAACTATTATACCTATTTTGTATTTGAGTGTGCACTTTAGGTTTTTTCCCCCCCCAATTTATTACTCAAAAAGAATTTAAATTTGTAGCCTCTGTGTTGTAGACAGGAGAAAACATGTTGGGTGTGAGTGGGACAGAAGCAGGTCTGCTTTTAATTGATTTTTTGTGAGACAGACGACTCATATTCACACCAGGCTTTCAGACAACTATCACAGGGTGGTGAGAGAATAGGAGGGTGTTTCATTCATTCTGTCTGTGTGCTGGATCAGAGTATTTGGAGATAACACAAGCCCAAGGTCAGAGAGAGAGACAGAGGGAGTCCTACAGCCAATTTACATGAAAGATGAATGGGGAGCGGGGCGGGCAGGGAGGCGGTCGGGGGATTGACAGGGACTGTGATCTCCTTAGTGTGTGTGTGTGTGTGTGTGTGTGTGTGTGTGTGTGTGTGTGTGTGTGTGTGTGTGTGTGTGTGTGTGTGTGTGTTAGTGGTCTGTGATCTTCTGGCCTTTGTGATGGAGATTGCCCGGCCGGCCTGACCCGATAATGACACGATGCTCTAATAGCATTCATCCTTTCTGCCGCAAAATTACTCAAGCGTAAAAGAGAGAGGGGAAAAAAACAAGTGCACGGGGTGGATGTAAGGACGGAGGGGTGTGCACCTCAGAGGGAGCAAAGCAGGAGGGACGGAGGGGGAGCTGAGCTATGTTTAAGAAACGATGGGGGCACAAATCATTTGTAATCTCCGAATCAGGGTTGAGGAAGGAAGGAGGGGGCACCTGAGAGGAGTGTGAAGGTGTGTGAGTGTGTAACATTAGCAGTAAATGCACCGCGCCTGTGTCTGTGCTCTCTTTATCGGTGTATATTTGCTGTGGGCGCTGGAGCATGGAAGGCTTTCAGAACACTGGCCCAATGGGGACGAAAGCCTGTGTCCAACACACACACACACACACAAACACACACACACACTGAATTACTTATCATAGAGAGTCATTACAGCAGGTTAACTATATCCTTGCTAATCATTTATTTATCAGCGGCCACATTTGCTGCACAATCCTGCTCATGTGGAGGGAAGCACGGGAATGATGGTAGAGAAGAGGGAGACAAAGAAAAGAGTCTAAAGTGTTTTTGTAACAGGCTCCATTGTTCTGTTTGTGTGCAGATTAAAGCAGGTGTTCCTGTTAAACAGCAGGAAAAAGAAAAACTACAAACATCTGTCTACTGCTACAACTGTGCCAGGAAAGGACACCATGGCTACGTGAGAACCTCAGCGCACCTACAGACCATTTAACCCCCCCCCATGTTAAAATTTACAACTACACCTGAGTAAATCAGAACAACTTTTTAATGGTCAAGATGAAAATGCTGATGCCTCAATGAATTGTCAGTGAAGTTTAGAATTATCTTTGCTGTTCAAAAGAAACTGTTTCTTCTTTTACGCCAGACAGTTTAGCGCAATGTTAGCATTCATTTTAGTAAGTCTCAGCAGTTCCTGAATGGCAACACAGGAATGTTCGATTTCTTCCAGATCCACACTCGTCAGTGTGGCTTTTGACATTTTGTGAATTCTGTGTGTTTTTACCTCAGATGTGCACAAAGCAGAAAATGTACAATGGGATGTATCCCAATACTCCGTTCATCAATCAGTATGACACGGTTGAAGACATGAAACGAAGACGACACAGGATAAAGTTGAAAGTTAGAGGTGAGCTCAACGCAGGCAGCCAAATATATGATATCTGTCCTGATCCGTGCTGGAAGTCGTTGGCAACAAAGCCCAAACATTATCTTGATTCCTTTTAATGAGAATTCTGCTTCCCAACTTCACCCTTTGGAGGTCTTACCTTGCCAGTAAGGCCAGGTTCTTCTAAATGGTGTGTGTGAAGGCGCACTCACACGAGCAAACTGCCCAAGCCCACATTTCCCCTGAAGTGTGGATTTTTTGGTTAGTGTGAGTTGGAGGAGGCGTTCTTGGGCACAGCACAGTTGTTCACGCATGTGCTCAAGCATGCGACGTGCATGCGAAGTGAATGAAATGGCCACCCAATACAATCAATAAATCTGGACAATAACCTGCTTTAATGACACCGTTGCATTGTGAATCGTCTATGGACACAATGACCTCAGTGTCAGAGGAATCTGCGCTTGGACAAGGCATGGTCTGCTAGTGTAAGCGTGAAGCAGCCAGGGACAGGGCAGCGGGGACATGCTGGGGATGACAGTGCAGGGATAGGAAGCAACAGGACAGGACAGGGGTGGGACCAAGTGTATGCAGCAAACGTTCTTCCCAGAAAAGCCTTTAAGCATTAACGTCTCTCTCACTGGGCTCATTTCCTGTTATTCTTGGAGCTCAATGACTGTTTTATGAATATTGATTAAATAAGCAAAGATCCATCCAGGTAGCATTAAATTCTTGGGAAATGCAGCAAGTTGACAAGCATAAACCCCATTAACAAATCTCACTGCTGTTTTGTTTCTTTCTCTCAGATCTGAGGATGAACGGCCATTTCCCTGCCTCTCCTCAGAGTCTGTCAACTCAGGAACCATCAAAAAAGAAACAGAAACTCAACCATCACAAAAACAACAGTCAGTCCAACAACACGCCAAAACACATCTTTTTCAATGACAAATGTAAACTAAAGGGTCCATCTTATAAGACGAAGACATACAAAGCCCAAGAAGGCACCAGTGGTGTGAAACCATGGCAACCAAAGAGGCCAGTGCCCACCTCCAGGGAGATGGGCGGTAAGATCATTTTCGATGAAGCCGACGATTTTCCCAGAGGTGGAAACAAAGGACAAAATAAAAAGAGGTTTAAAAAATCAAAGCGGGTTCCAGAAGAACAAAGTATACCAAACCGGCCCTCTTGGCTGGGAGAGACGGCAACGGCGGTGGTGGCAGCGGCACCGCCTCATCCAGGCAAAAGAAAGAAGAAGCGAGGCCGAGGATCAAGGGTGGCCGGGAAAATCGCAGACATGCAGATGTATCCAACGGATGAAAACCTCTTTATTATCAAACAAAGGCGACGCACCAGATAGCATCCTGGCCTCCACCGGGCCAATGGTGTTGTTTTTTACTGGAGGAAGTTCATCAGAGTTCTTCTGTTGGAAGAACAGCTTCAATCCTGTTTGTGCTGATTTCAAATGAAGGAGCTCAGAAGAAGTTCATCATAATGTAATAACGTCAGCTGTTTCCTTCGGACGGCCCTACGATGGTCACGAGCATGTCTCATATTGGCTCTAATTAATGTTCAACCATGGCAAATATATCTTATTTTTTCAATTAGAACCATTCAGGATACGAGACATCCTCAAGAGCTACTGGATTTAAAATATACCCTCATTTCCCTCTGACTGACCTCTGTAGGTCGGGAAGATAAACAGTTGTGTTTTTATTAAAGGAAAAAAATGTTTCCTTTAGGTTATTAACTCATTTTGATTTGTTATGCAATGATTCTTTAATTAATGATGTTGATTCATTAAGCTTATTTCAATCTGGCTTCAGAGTTTCATGTTCAAATAAAATTGATGTTTGGGAAATCATTCATCATTTCCTGGCTTATTCCCTGACATTCCCATAATATATTTACCCTTACTGATGTCAGTAGGATTTGGGCTGTGCTGGGAATGCTGCTCCATCCACGGCTGGGTGAAACTGTAAGGGTGTGTCGCTTGGACTTTTTCCCTAGTTAAGAAGACAACATTTAACATTCATATTACTGAAATAGATGCTTTGACCTAATGGGAAGGTTTTTTTTATACCTCCACCAAGGTTATGTAACAACAATGTTTTGCAATACTTTTTGCAAAATAACTCAAACGGTTATAAAGAGATTT
Organism: Takifugu rubripes; assembly: GCF_901000725.2. Taxonomy (NCBI): domain Eukaryota; kingdom Metazoa; phylum Chordata; class Actinopteri; order Tetraodontiformes; family Tetraodontidae; genus Takifugu; species Takifugu rubripes. The sequence goes on from NC_042301.1 coordinate 6,361,876, forward strand.
TAGTAAGAAAAAGTCAGTAAATGTCAAAAATGGGCCACGGAAGAGCCAATTAAATTTGGTGATGTTCTGGAGTTCGGAGGGACTTTGACCTTTGACCTTCAAACGTACAATCTGAGAGGCTTTGATCATAAACAACTTACTACGTTGTGTAACCCTCACTACTGCCTATATACGGCAGATAGGATACTACTGGTGAACCTGTGGTCATTAAAAACATCCATTAAAGGTTGATGGCTCAGGTCTGGAGTGCCTCAAGTATCTGATCAGAAACAGTCTATCATTCATCATTTCACCAAGGCACACCCTGGACTACAAGACGAGCAACATACGGTGGCGGACAAACTCGCTGAAGCTTTTCCAAGAATTGGGATACCAGTTTTGGCTGTAAGTCCCAATGTGTAGGGGGATGAGCTGTGTGATGTTTGTCTGAACTCACCCAGTTCTGCTTTTCTAGTTTATTGCAACATGAATAAGTACATAAGCTCTAAAAACGCGACGTTATGTTCACGTTACTTTAGAATTTAAAATATCTAGTTTAAATCGTCAATGGGTGCAGTATTAGTGTGACGTTTTGGTTGGACGGTATATTTACGTGGTTTTATGAATGTTCTTAAATTTAGAAATTCCCACTTTAAGGTTAACCCTGAAGGCATCAAATGAGAAACTTGTGACGTCGCTCCGCCCCCTCCCCCGCTGGAGAGTGAAAGCGGTGACAGCCATAATATTTTTACATTTCATCCTGTCATTTTGTCTGTTCTTGACAATATTCGGAAGCTGATCAAGAAGAGAAATGGAAACCACTTTGTCGACGGGGGACGCCAGACTCGACCAGGCTGTCAGACAGTGGCTGCTCTATGACAAGGTAGCTGACGCTAGTTAGCTAGCGTGCTAACACTGCTTTCATTCATTCAGTACCGTATTCTTCTATTAAACAGCATTTCAAGGTCATCTCCAAGTTATAAAATGTTGACTTGGCACCGATTTAAATTAATTATTATGACATTGTCACAACGTAAGTGAAAGACATTACAGATATTTGGCATAAGAGACATTTTTCTGTTCCTAACACTCCGTTGTTGGCAATGCTTTTTTTTATCATAGAGTTTTCATTAAAATAAGAATTAGATGTTAATTAAGTATTTTTTAGTTATTTATAGTGCCAAGTAATTGTTTAAATTCGATCACAGACTGTCGATCAAAAGGATGTGGAGGGGAAAAAAATCATTTTTATCCCCAAAAGTAAGAAAACTCTACAGGTGATTCACTCTTTATACAATTCGTTTCACATTAAATGGATTCACCTTCAGAACAGCTGCAAATGTGGAGATGGATCAAACTGATCATTTGAAAATTGAAAATGGTTATACTTGGTGTAAAAGTGTTCATGCATGTGTAATAATTAATACGCTGCGTTTCGTCTCTCTCGTGACGACAAATGAGGCATCGGACGACACCAATCAGATCACATTGGTGGAACTGGCCATGTTCTTCATTAGGTTTCCTACTATTGTATTAGATACTTGTACATTCGGAAAAGAAGCCTATGTGGTTCTGGCTGAAATAAAGCAACTTTGACTTGAGCGAGTTGTTAAGGACCTTCCTTAACAACTCGCTCAAGTCAAAGTTGCTTGCTGTGTCAGCAGTTTGGTCAGCCCTTAAACCCATTAGTCAGTCCTTAAAAATGCCATTTAATTTTGATACTGCAGTTGGTTTAATGGGAATTCTTTACACCACCAAGTTAAGCCACCACAAACATCAATGCTGTACAATCATTCAGCATCTGATATAAAAAGAGCTCAAAAACTCTGATACGATTTACAGAATCCAAAGACGGCATCAATGGTGCAGGAGCTGGTCAAAGAAGGAGCAGTTGAGGCTCTAAGGAAATGCTTCGCCTCCAGGATGGAGTTTGGTACGGCGGGTCTCAGAGCCCCCATGGGAGCAGGCGTATCCTGCATGAACGACCTCACTATCATCCAAACGACGCAGGTCAGTTAACGGATAAGTTGCTGCTGGAGTCGTGCAGAGAGCCAGGCGTGCACAATTCAGTCTTGTCGTCTGCTGTCCGAGTTGTGAAGACGCACACACATGACACACATGACACATGACACACATTTGTTCATGCCACGATGTGAACCGTTGTAGTGAACTCTCGTACACGTTCCCTACTGTGGGTTCATTTTCTCCTACTTGTTTCCCCTGTCAGGGCTTGTGTCGCTACTTGGAGGACAGCTTTGAGAGCCTTAAGGACCGAGGGGTGGTGATTGGCCACGACGCCCGGGCTCATCCCCCCAGCGGTGGCAGCAGCAAGCGCTTTGCCAGCCTGGCGGCCGCTGTGTTCCTCAGCAAGGGTATTCCTGTCCACCTGTTCTCTGATATCACCCCTACACCCTTTGTGGTAAAGATCCATAATTTCCTTATTTGTTTGGAGGGTTTTAGTCATTGCATGATGCTTAGAAGTTTGTCTCATTTTACGTCCGTTTGATAAATATATTATTTCGTTGGGACTGAAGCTATGGGGCAAATTCCAGTGGAAAGGCACACTCAGCCTTCATTTACTGCTGATTCCATAATGCTGAAATGGCTAACTTAGACATAATGTATGATGTGGAAAAACTATTATTGACATTGACTAAAGCGGCATATTGAGTTTGTAGGAGTTTTGTGCGCCACATTATCATCAAGTGAGGTCAATTCCATCAACAACATAACAGCTGGGCCGATCCTCAGCTGTACGTTACGTGTATTTGATACAAACACACGGAGTGATAACGGCTTCACTTGGTGATGCGGTTCCTTTTTCTCTGCAGCCATTCACCGTTTCTCACTTGGGTCTCTGTGCTGGTATCATGGTGACTGCCTCCCATAACCCCAAACAGGACAATGGTTATAAGGTGATTTGTCTCTCTGTCTGTACCCATACATGAAGACATTTTATATGTTCAACACAGACAGATGGTGCCATGACGGAATGTCAGACTGATATCAGTCCTCTGCTACTGTGCCTGTGCCTCAGGTGTACTGGGAGAACGGTGCCCAAATTGTTGGTCCTCATGACGAAGGGATCTCCAAAGCCATCGAGGAAAATCTCGAGCCCTGGCCTGAGTCCTGGAACACAGAGGAGGCCCTGAAGAGCTCCTTGCTCAAAGATCCTTACCAGGATATCAACACCCAGTACCTTAAAGCCATCCAGAATCACTGCCATCACAGGTGAGGCACAGACCACAACATAACCGCCTGCATTTAACCCAAACTTTAATGGCATTTCTCTTCTCAGAGACATAAACAAGGCTTCAGAGGTGAAAATCGTGCATACGTCTGTCCATGGTGTCGGCCACGCGTTTGTCCAGTCTGCCTTCAAGGCGTTTGACCTTCGTCCTCCATATGCTGTAGAGGAACAAAAGGATCCTGATCCTGAATTTCCCACAGTCAAATATCCAAATCCTGAGGAGGGAGAGGGAGTCCTCGTAGGTTATACACTGTGCATGCTGTCAGAGCGCTGACATGCTTTCTTTGGTTTGACAGTGTTTGTGTGCACGTGTGTGTATGGCAGACGTTGTCCTTTGCCCTGGCAGACAGGGAGGGGGCCACGGTTGTGTTGGCGAATGATCCAGATGCTGATCGACTTGCTGCTGCTGAGAAGCAGGACAGGTCTGTAACTTATATACCTTAAATAAAAAGCAATGCAAATTTCAGTTTAATTTCTAAACTAAGCTGATTTTATGTCCGTATGGTCCATAAATGTCTGTATTTCCATACCAGTGGTAGCTGGCGAGTGTTCACCGGTAATGAGCTGGGAGCTCTGCTGGGTTGGTGGATGTTTCACTGCTGGAAACAGCACAACTCTGATGCTGCTCCTGCTGATGCCTCTGCGGTGAAAAGGGTCTACATGCTGTCGAGCACCGTGTCGTCCAAGATTCTGCGCGCCATCGCCCTCAAGGAAGGGTTCCACTTTGAGGTATCATCTGTAAACGCAAACCTCCATGGTTGCTCTTCTTTTTGGTAGAACCGGCAGTGGAGGCTTCTCGTTTCCCACCTGCTTCTAAACCATCTCTCTTGATTGTATTATTGATTATAATTCAAAATGATACAAAACCAAGACCTCTTGCTGATCCTTGTTGAACAGGAAACACTAACTGGTTTTAAATGGATGGGGAACAGAGCTAAAGAGCTTTTGGATAAGGGCAACACCGTACTCTTTGCCTTTGAGGAGGCCATAGGTATGACAACACACATCTGCCAACGTTGAGTTCAGAGTTAGGCGCCGTGATGACCTTTCAGTTACGATTAAACTTCAGATATTGTTCAATATAAAAGTATTAATAATGAAACTGTTCAGTTAAACTAGTTTGTGACAGGATATAGCAGAGATAAATCTTGTAAATGGTAAAAATGTAAAAAGTAACGTGTGTGTGTGTGTGTGTGTACGTGCACAGGGTACATGTGTAGTCCCTCTGTCCTGGACAAAGACGGAGTCAGTGCAGCGGCCATAGCAGCAGAGATGATTTCCTATCTTGCCACGAAGAACAAAAGCCTTTCTCAGCAGCTCACGTCCATCTATGAAGAGTGAGACACAAATGTCACCATTTTTGAATTTGCCATATTACAAACTATAACACAGACATAAATCTTATCCTTCTTACCCATCAGGTATGGTTACCACATCAGTAAGAATTCCTATTTCATCTGCCACGATCAGGAAGTCATCCACAGCTTGTTTGGACGCCTCCGTAACTATAGCAACAAGAAGGACTCTTATCCTACAGAATGTGGACGCTTCTCGGTCTCGGCCGTGCGGGACCTGACGACTGGTTATGACAACAATCAGCCCGGCAACAAAGCTGTAAGTGAGAACATGGACACACGTGCACAACCAACCAGTTCACAGTATCTTTGTTCTTTTAGAGACTACGGTCCATTCGGACCAAAACCTCCCGCTACATGAACAGCTTCTTCCCCTCTGCCATCAGGCTGCTGAACACCAAGTGACTTATCACTTAAGCACCATGTACAGCAGCCAGTCGGACCCATGAACATCACATTACTCCTGCATTGACCTGCACTATTTCTTACCATTTATGTATATACTGTATATATGTCTTATTTTATTTTATTTATCTTATTCTAGTGTTGTGTTCTTTATGTTGAATGTCGCAGCGTCACACCAAGACAAATTCCTAGCTTGTGTAATACTGTGTATTACATGAACAATGGCAATAAACCTGATTCAATTCAATTCAATTCAATTCAATTCAATTCAATTCAACACTCATATTAAAATGTGAATCTACTGGTTAAATAGTCCTGGCAGAACAATATCCCCCTCACTTTGTTTTATTTTGCTCCCAGATCCTTCCAACCTCCAGATCCAGCCAGATGATCACTTTCACCTTCTCCAACGGGGGCGTGGCCACCCTGCGCACCAGCGGCACCGAGCCTAAAATTAAATACTACACTGAGCTGTGCGCTGCTCCAGGTAACAGGTGAGTCAACCAGAGGAGTCATCTCTCTGTTGGTTTAACAGTTCAACCAAAATTAATTCTTCGGCTCCCTCAACAGTGACGTGACACAGCTGAAGAAGGAGTTGGATCAACTGGTGGACGCCATCGTTGAGAACTTCCTCCAGCCTGAGAAGAATAAGTTGCAGCCTAAAGTGGAGTAGCTTCTCCGCACCTACAGTCACACGCAGGACCCTTTGTGGAAAATGTCTCCAACATTTCACATCATGTCTTAAAAAGAAACAGTTGATTTTTGGCTCTGAAGCTTTAGTATTCCTCTCAGATGCAGGCTTCTTGTAGTGTGTGATCACATTCTAACAGCACAAACGTGGTTGAACATCAGCTGTTGTTTCCATTAATTTGATAAGAAGGTATTCTTCCTTTAAAACAGGCTTGATTTTAGTTTAGGGATAAGTTATTGTTAATATTACTGCTTTATTTTTCACATTTGGACCAGAAGAACTGTGAGTAATAGTAAAAATCCTCATATATGCGGATGAATCTTCTCTAGGTTTAACCTTTGACCCTGCCTTGTTTATATATTCGTGTTTTAAGGTGGGGCTTTTACCACCACCATTCACGTGGGATTTGCATAGTTTGGGTCCAGTTGACCTCTGTAGTGAAGATTCACTGCCAGTCATTCCCTTTGGTTGGGCTGGGTACACACACGTTGAAGTGATGGCACTTGTGTCTTCATTCTTTAAGGTATAACAGCAAGTGAACATGTAATCGATTGCAGCTTGTTGGGGTGGTGTGGGTGGAGATTTCCCAGGCTGCTTTGGGGTAGTGTATTGTTGGACTCCTTTTCGGCCCTGGGTTGAGGTGGTTGTGTAATTATTGACCCCCCTTTCTGCATTTAACCACCCACAAATATAGTGTGGATATAAATAAAGACCATATCCTCTTTGAAGACAACTTTTGTTCTTCCTCTGAGACATGAAATTGATAAGACCCCAAGGTCGCAACAACATTCTAACACAACAGTCCTCATTGTGACCTTGTAATGGAGCAAATGTTATTCTCTCTGGCCATTTAAACTGTGTTAATGCTTAACTGGCTGCTTCACGATTTGCGAGGTATCAACATCCCCCCCCCCAAAAAAATAAAATAAAATAAAAAATCAAGCAAATAAATAAATAGCTGCGTCTGTGTCGTCTTAGGATTTGGACGCGCGCCCTGCATCCTCCAGCAGCGCACGCACGGATCGTGCACTTGTCACCCCCCTGTCTGAGTATAGAACTGAACCGAGTGTAGCAGTCTCACGACTGCCCCCTCTTCTATATATAACTCGAATACCGCACAGGCTGCGTGTGTTTTTGTGTTGCCGTAGCCGTTTGTGCGTGCGTGCGTCCGGGGCGCACGTTGTATACGATCAGATTTAAGAGCCAATGGGACGAGAAGGACGAAAAGAAGTCAATACAGGATGACTGATATTCGCGTCGTGCCGCTTGGCGCAGTCCTGTGCGTAAAATGAACTTTTTCATTGCGCAGAAAACAGTGACCTGTTTGAACTCCGTGTGCGGCTGCGCTCCCTGACATGAAAGGCTCACTCTTATTTCCTGGGATGTGGCGCGGACATCTGTGCTTGTTCTTACTTCCAGCACGTTTAAATTTCAGCATTTACACTCGGATGTCAGGTACGTAAGCTGACGTCATTGACAACGTTCTGGTGGCATCAGATGATCTTTGACTCACGAATAAACAATGTTTATTTAATAATCCACTTGATTGTATGATGATTGTAACAATAATCATGTAACCATGTAGCAAACGATTAACATGGCTGTTAGTCTGACGGACATGGGTTTGTGTCCTTGAGGCCATTCCCCACCATTTAAAGAAAAAAGCAAGGGAAACAACACACACACATTTAATCCATTAAAATTCTTGCTCAAATCTTTGTTTATTTGACTTTTCCTAAACGTTCTTTCTGCTTCTGCCGACTTTCATTTGCTCAGTATTTTGCAGCTAAAGGTGGAGGTGCGCAGCATTATGGAGGGGCTATATTTTGAAGTCAAATCCAGAAGAGGAGAAAAAGAGAGAATCTCAGACAACCGCCATCCAAATTTAACTTCATGTTCAGCTATTTCACGCCGCTCCTCCTCCTCATTGCTTTATTGCAAACTCTCATCTATGAGGAGAAGAATGGAGGCAATTTCACAAGAAAATGAGGAGGAGGAAAATGATGTGGTGGAGGTGAGATACAAATTGACTCTGATTGGCTCTTTGTCAGTGCACTACCTGACCACAATGGCCATGCTCCCCTGGGTGGTGGCAGAGATCAGCAAGGCCCAAGATTCAGAGAAGAAACCAGCGGAACATGGGCCCTCACCTCAGATAGTTTTCCTCTGTGTGTCAGTGTCTTGGGTGCGATGCGTGTCCATTTTGGGAGAGGAACTCCTGTGGGACCCTCTGACACACAGGCTGCTGTTCGAATGCTTACCCCACCAGGTGACTAAGCTCATTCACAACAGCCAGGAGCCCAGCAGCTTTGGCTGCCTGGTCAGAGACTCAGCCAACTGTGCCTGCTATGTCTTCCGGTGCCAGGACAGCTCCAAGGTTAGTGTGTGTGCGTGTGGATTTGTTCATAACCCTGCACTGCAATAAAAGGTAGCCTATAAATGGAATCAGTTTTCTGGAAGAAAACTGCCAAAATCAATGTCCATAAAGGTTGTATTTGTGATTCTTTGGGCAGAAAATAATAATTGTGGTGGCAGCTACTGTCCATAAACTGAGAAATTTACATAAACGGTTGTGAACCTACCTGCTCTCTAAACCAAGAGTTCCAACCAATCAGGTGGTTGGATGGGTGTTCTTGTACCAGTAATATTTCACAATGGTGACATTCATCAAAAAATATTAAATACCTGCCTCACCCAAATGCAGCCGAATAGCTTCCAGCCACACAACCATAATAATAGACATAATAATAGACTGTTGATATATTCTCCATAGAACCTGATTAATATCAGCATGAGCAGCAAGACATTTAAATGACCCCCCCACCACCACCACCACTAGGCAGTTGAGATTTCCTCTGCTACAGTCATCTGCCCGTTCAGTTTGGCTGCATCTGTATTCATTAGGACACAACTGGGTGACAAACTGGCACATTGAAAGTCAGCGTACACCGCATTCTTTCCAACAACAAGGATGCAAACAGCGTGACCACAGATGCTGGCAATCAACACATTCCGCCCTTCAAGCTCTTACCTCTGCTCCACATTGCAGGCCCTGCCAACAGTCCCGGCGCACCATAAAGCTACAGTTGGTGTCTGGGCCAAGCCGGGGACATTTGATCGCATCTTCAATGCGTGCCATGCTCTCCATACCAAAGGGTTCAGAGGGAGAGGAGACAAAGCATGATGGCTCTGGGCTCATGTAACAAACAGGGGCCTCCAGCCAGCGTTCTGCGATAACCTGCTACAAACATGTCTCGTCTAAATGTGCACAAAGATAAGCCATGATGTCACATTGCTGGCATTAGGTCTGATTTTGGCAAAGTTTCAATAACTGACTGTTGTGACATGTTTGTTGTATTGTGTGTGGAGTTGCTTGTTCTTGTCTCTTCGGCCAAGTGGCGACGTCAGCCTGAGCACCTGTTGCTTTGGCTCTGTCGCACCGAGCTCAGCGCACGGTGTAACACACGGTGTAACACTACACCAAAACTTATGTTGTTAGAGTTTGTAAGATACATTCCTCTTCCATCCCAGAGGGCGTGAACTGTAGCTACACATCATGTGAGAGGACTAATTCTGATATAAACCAAAATACTGTGGGGCTGCAGTACAGTGCCAAAAAACATCTGCAATTGTAAACACTTTTTAAAATCTGTGAGCAGTTTTGGAGATTTGCCATTACTTAATAACGCAAAGAGAAATTATTTTCTGTGATTGCAACAACTAACCTGCATTGTTCAGCTATTTTTCCCCTTGTACAGTATGAGCATGTGATTTACTCATTCCAGCTTTAATTTACATTCAGAATTTGCAAATCCAAGATTGTAGTAAAATGAGTAATTACTGCTTCTTCTTTTTTTTTCAAACTAAACCATAATATAGCTTATTAATAGTGTAATTTGTAATGTGAGCGTGGATTTTGATAAAGATGGTTGCTCTGCTACCAGAACAGATCCTATCACGCGGGAATGAATGCCCGGGATATTGTACATATGATATAATAGTTACAGTAACATTTACATGATGTTGAAGCGACTATCCGAGGAGATGAGGGATCTACTCTTAACCAGTCATCCGTAACGTGAAACCCACCCAAAGGTCTGGCGCCTAAAGTTTGACTGGGCTGGGACAGGAACTACTGTATATCCACCGTGTCCTCCAAGCACATTGGCGGATTTAGATCCGTCCACGGGGTAGCTACGGGAAAGCCGGAAAACTCCCGTTTCCCTTCAAAATAAAAGCCGACCTGACATATATCAAGGTCAATTCATTGGAAAGAGGTAGTAATAATCTTATTTTGACATTCTCTGTGTGGCCGTCTACTTCCTAACTTCACCACAGATTTTGTCGGTTTTCAGGAGGAAAATGAACTTTGCCATGAAGTGATCTGGAAGTGCGAGCAGAGTACCCTTCAGAGCTGAAGGCGTGTGTTTTATCTTGGGTTTATGGCGGATGGGATTAAAGCACGATTTCAGCGATTCAATTTATTTAACACCAAACAAGAGCCGAAATATGTAAGTTTGCGTTGCGTTAAGGTCCGTCGTTCGGTTTTGCTCAGGTTTCGGCTCATGCTAAGTGGGAAGTTAACGTTAGCGCACTGTCACCGTGGTAGGCACCGAGCCCTAAAGTTAGCTCTTAATTTAGCTTCATGGGATTTTTTCCCCACTCATTTTTCCACTTGTCCCCCCACTTTTTAAGCTTAACTTTCACGTGTTTGTGTACATAACAAGTGAATATAAAGCGCGGCTGATCTGCCTAATGAGGGGAATCGAAGATCGCCATTTATCTTCCATTCATCGGTTATTGGTGAACTGTTATTGTCACTATTATTATGGCGTCGTGACCATAACTGGTCATGACGTCACGGCCGGGCAACATCCAGGAATGCTTAATATTTCTGTAAAGCTTTAAATGTTGAGGGTCAGTAACGCCACACGTATTATAAATATAGTTATTTTTGTTTGTATTTACATAAACCACGTCTTTATTTACTGCTATTGGAGATTAAAGGGATAAAAGCATGGTTAGTTTTACCTGGACTTCATCTTTGCAACAAAGGTGGTCAATCACATGTTCTGTCCTGTTGTGTTTTAATATATTAATGGATGTAGTTTGAAGGCCACCCAATCAGTCTTCTTTCTAGTAACGCCTCAGATTGTCTCCCCACTGGCTTTTCTGGAGCTGAAAACATGAAAACCCATTTTTCCCAGCTGTTAGAAACACTCTTTGTAAGTCACGATCTTGTCCTGATGTCCATCACTGAGAACCTGGTTTAAACACTATCGCTTCCTGTCTGTGGAGGTGGAGAAGGTTGAAATACACCACCAACTGAATGAGAACAAGTCTGACTGGGCAGTATTTTGATGTTGGGAATACCCAAAAACCATCATTAGATAATGATATCATTAATCTTTGATGACCTCAATGTTTCATAGGCTGCAACTGTTTGGATTTGGAATCCCCCTTTTCTGTCGTCTTATCCTTTGGTCTCACGTGATTTTTCCTCTCCGGATTCATGTGACACAATCCTTGGAGTGCTGTAAAAACAGGCCTGTGTGAACTAGATGTAATCAGCTGGTTCTCAGTGCAGTAACCAGGAGTCCTTTCCCTCATATCTTCATCTTGTTTTGCTCATTGAATTATGCTATCTGTGAATGTTGGAGTGCCTGAGAATGTTGAGATTATCTGTGAACGCTCCTGATGTGTTTGTTCTGGGCCAAGAGGTCAGTCCAAATCCATACAGTTCACCGCAAGTGTCCTACCTAATGTCACAGCCGGACTGATCATCTCTGCCCCATTCCCGTTGGTCCCATCAGTGTCATTTTAAAGAAAATCCTCTTCGGCGCCTCCCTTTCTGGTAAATCTGTTTTTTGTTGCATACTTTCTGGACTTTGCACATATTGTGAATCTTGGCTAAGCTCCAGAGGGCAGAAGATATTGGACACATGACTGTGGAAAGTGCAAAAATAGGACTTTTCTTCAGGCTGAGATTCGACCCTGGCTGGGTTTATCAGGGACATTCCTGCCTGTGTTTCTTTTTATCCATAATATGTAGACAAGCAGGAAATTTGAGATAATGTGGCATATTTTCACTTTTGGCTACTGTGGTGGTGTAGAGTGATAAGTGTTGGTGTGGAATACTATTGTCTATATCACTCTCTCTATAATTCATCATTTTTATAGGTTCACTGGCATGACTTCCATTTTTTCCTGGCATGGGTATAAAAGCGGTGCTATTTTACCTGGGTCCAGCTCACTTCCTGTTTGAAATTCTGTCCTTTTAAAATTGTAACATCATGACGTCGCTCAGAGTTGAAGTCCAGGAAGTGATGTTATTTTTCTATTGTACTTTATTCTCTTTTATGCATTTAAAGAGTTGCCTGAGGATACAGGGGATTTTAGAAATTCAGAAGCTGGAATTTTTCTTTTTTACTACTATCATTTATACTTCATATCAAAATAATTTACAACATATATTTACATTTATCGAGGGAGGGATGGACCTATAGGATTTCTGCATTGTGTGAGAGGCAGGTGATAAGAGGCAGGTGATGTTTTGATGTAACAGGAATGAACGCATGTCATGTCTGTGCACGGCACAGCAGGACCTGTCTGGAAGCGTGTTTAAGATGGTAGCTGCTTGGGCATCAATGACATCACTACTGTGGCTCAACCACCACTCCTGCTTTGCTCATCTACTTCCTCTTTTGTGACCAATGTGAGCAAACAGCTTGTGATGGGCACATGTTCTGCCTCTGCATGTATGTTTATGACTCACGATACAATTACCAAAGGCCACTGCTGTACAGTCATATAAAAAACAAAACATAGACTTGGTTGGACAGACCTGAGGGGAATCTTGCGCAAAGCTAATAAAGCTAATCCTACCTACCGGTCCCAGTAGCAGCTTATGGTACTCTTTCTAAACTGGTCACAAATAAAAAGGTTTACAGTTCACACAAAACATTTGAATCTTTGATACTGAACCTTCGATCCATCACCTTATATCATTATCTCTTGGTAGGGGTGCTGGGGTGGAACAAATCCTGTCCTTACTTAAAGTTTACCTCCTCAGTTTAAGAGTTCTTCCTTTTTAACCAGACAGCCTAACACAGGCTCAAAACCTGCCCACATATCTTGTCCGCAAGAACAAGTTCCTGTCATAGATAAAAATCCACTGACATCCATTATGAAGAAGTGCTTTTCACTCAAGGGGGGTATCATTTAAAGCTGTGAGTCAACTGTGCGGCTGGCTTCAAACGTCCCAACATGGAATCCTTTTTAAAAAAGAATTGTTCTGACACAGCAACATTCTTTGTTAATGAGGCACACCTTATTCTGGAATATTAGACACGTTTTATGTATGTTAGGTAAAACAAATGATTGGAAATCAAATAAGCAGGAATGCATTGGACACACATTTGGAAGGGAATCAGATAGTTGAATAGTTTGCCAACCTGGAATCCTTTTTCTCAATCTCTCAAACTTTATTTGCAGATTAATCTTTTCTCCAGTGGTTCCACCTTTTTCCTCTGTTTTTGCTAATTCCACAGGTACCGGAGATCATCAGTGTGTTAAGAAAAGCTGGGAAGAGCTCAGCTCGCAACGATAATGTCAGCAAATTGCCCAGCGGAGGCAGCGGTTCTTCTGAGACTGGTGGTTCCTCTCTCTCCACAATTCCCACCACAGTGGATTCCGATCTCTTGTTTTCCACAAACTTTGCCAAAAGGTTTGAGGTGCTGTTCTGTGGCCGGGTGACCGTCCCACACAAGAATGCCCCCCCTGCTCTGATTGACGAGTGCATTGTGAAGTTTAGTCAATTGCAGAACTCAGTAGTGAGCTTGAGGGAAGGAGACACTTTAGGTTTGAGAGATGGGCTGAAGACACTTGTCGTGCCAGCTAATGGACTTAAGAGCATAGATGTTCATGATGGTTCTACAGGAAGCCCAACCACTGGGAAGCATCCTGTCCTATTTAAAAGAGCCCCAAGCTTTCCATGTCTGCAGGCCTTGGATGAGAATGGACTCTCGCCGGAGATCTGTCAGGCCATCACTACTGAGTCACACCTCCACCTGACGGGAGTCCAACCCACGAGTCAACAGCAGAACAGCAACATGCTATTTATGGTAATGCTCTAAACATACTCACGTGCACATACACTACTGTCACAGATCTTTAATAATCAAGAAATTATTGTAAAGATATTATAGTGTGCATGTATATATAGAATATAAATTCACATTATATAAATGTATTTTCCTTTTAAAAACATTGTAAATATAGGTAGGATTAGGTTTTCTCCTCAGGTTTACCTCCCAGTAAAGGGCCTAAATTCCTCTTCATTTCTACAAATTTTAGTACATGTTGCCTGAGTTTGTTTTCAAAAAACTTTAAGTCAAAGTTTGATGGGAACAACCCCTCAGAACAAACCACTGACTGTTTCCCCAGACTGACTCGTACACATGTGGCTGTTTTTCCAGTATGCATCTGTGTTTCTATTAGGGAAGGATTCCAATAAAAAAAATCTACATGTTCAGCGGTCCAAGACATAAAAAATGTATTTGATATGCTGAAACAAGGCAAAACATAGATTTACGATGTTTGAGTGTTGCTTGAATTGAGACAGGGTAGTTTCTGGATGAGAGGGCAGATAGGGTAGGTAACGTTTTCAGAATTGCAGTTCTGCATTTTCTCTAGATGAAACAGAACTCCAAAAGTCAAAATTAGGAGATGAGGAAAATACATATTCCCTTGTCTCAGCAAATGCAGACAGGAGCTGCACACAGCCTTTATTTGACCTCAATCTACTCCCGCCAGCAGATTTCCTGTTTGTCCTTTGGACAGGAAACAGTGATGAGTGGTGCACGAATCACTCAAGCTAAACATGTTATTGATGCACAGGATAGCTGGACCCTCTGCTCTGGCTGGACAGAATGACACAATCAGTGGTAGCTGTGGTCACATCACTCACTACATTCCTGAAATGTAAGGAATCACACAAACTGTGATTATCATTTGTGGTTTAATTTGTTGTTTGCCGTTTAAGGTCACCGAGTCTCAGATTTTGTTGGTTAGTCCAGAAACCAAGAAAACTTCAATGGAAAAGAGTTTCAGAGAAATCTCCTTCTGCTCACAGGTGTGAAGTTTGATATTTCATACACATAATAAGCCAATCAGTCTTGGTCTGCTCATTAAATGTAACCTGAGTCACAAAAACATGCCTTTCTTTTCAGGGTATTCATCACGTGGATCATTTTGGCTTCATTTGCAGGGAGACAGCGGAAGAAGGGAACTGCCATTTTGTTTGTTATGTTTTTCAGTGTGCCAGTGAATCACTGGTAAGACATCAAGAACATCATGAGGAAGTATCAATTATCTTGCTCATCAGACTATTATGATTAGATTTTCCTCTTTATTGAAATTCTTGAGACCTGCTATTGAAAGGCTGTGCACTGAAGGTTTTTTTTTTTTTTTTGCAGGTAGATGAGATCATGCTGACCTTAAAGCAAGCATTTTCCAGGGCAGTCGAGTGGAAAAAATCAAATCCCCAGTGGCAGCAGTGTGATGCCTGCCCTTTGATGCAATTCCACAGACTCTGTGAAAGAATTGAAGGTGGGAAACTGTTTCTGCACTGTGTTATGCCTCATTTGAGAAAACTCAAATCGGTTCATGCTTTGCAATAAAATTTTCACATTGTCTTTCAAACAAAAAAGAAACCTTGATTATTCTCGCAGTTACGGCTACTTGTCTAAATTTACTGTTGTCCAGCAGGGGGCAGTATTGTCCCTTAACCGACAGTGTGTGTCATGCGCGTTCTTTTGCCTGGCAGTATTAACACAAATAATGTGCACCTTATAGATGCATATGAACTGAGACTAGTCTGCTTTTCACTGTTTATTTTTATAGGTCTGTCCCCATTTGATACCAAGCTTGAGCTTCAGAAACACTCAGCCAGTCTGGACAACCAGGAACAAGCATCAGTTTTTGAAGTTGCTATGGTACGTGGTGTGTTCTAAAGGAAAGTGAGGATCTTTCTCTATCGTCAAGTAGCCACAGATCAGATAAAAAATCAGATTCAACATGCCATATTCATCTCACAGCCTTACTTAAAGCTTGGTGAAATAGCAATTACTTTCAAACATTTGTGTTTTGCATTTCAGAGATCTTGTCCCAAGAGTGATAAGGAAGAAAATGAGCTAGTCATGGCCTCTTTGAGAAGATTGTATGAGAAAAAGCAGAGTAACCATCAGCATTCAGTAACTCAAAACAGCGAAGAGGTAACATTCACTTATGCACACTCACCAGCTGTAGTTATTGCTCTACCCCTCCTCACTCCCGTTTCCTTTACTAACCACCTTGTGAAGATATGTGAGAAAGCAGCTCCAACCAATCTGGAGGCACATCACAGCAGCAGTCAGCAGAAACTTGGGCAGTTGAAGAGCAGAGCCAAGCGTTCCCTCACCGAGTCGCTGGAGGGGATATGGAAGGTATAAAAACACTGCATTGTTTTATGGATGCTCATCAGTCCTTCCAAAAAATGTCCCTTTTATATATTAGAAAATGTTCAGGTCTCATTAGTGATATTTCATTTTTATTTACAGGGGGGCAACAGGGCGAGAACCCAGACAAACCTCAGCTCAGGAAGTGGCAGTGGTGCTTCATTTGATACAGTGTACAGCAGCCAGGAACAGCCATGTTTTGATGACCCTTTGCCTGCTTCCAACAGCCCACTAAGGTAACAGAATTAAAGTATATACACCCACTTGCCAAGCCCTGTTATGATCACAACAATGGTCACAGTAACTAAGGTCAGTGCAACTGTATCCTTCCAAAGATTGACAAGATGTTATTATGAAGGACACATATAGAAAGGCATTCCTCCAAAGAATATGAAATGTATACTATACAAGAACTGTATGTCTATGTGCTTGCAGGCCTCAGTGGTCTTCAGGAGACCTAAAGCATCTTGACCCCCCTTCAGCACTCGCAACATACACCTTCTCTAAACAAGGGGATGCTGAACTACAGGGCGTCCGTCGCCGGGCCAACACCTTTAGCCACTCACCCACTCCACAGTCAGCAGAGCATTCTCTAGAGTACACGCTGAAAACACAGAAGGTGGCCGCATCTGACACCTCAAAGTTGAGTCGTCACTACTCCCTCAGTTCTGACACTCCACATCAGAGCAAGTAAGGGTCAATCTTTAATTGTTTGTCCGTCTCCATGTGTTTTTACAAGTATGTTTAAAGGACTGCTGGTGCTGATTAGAAAGGTTAAGAAAAATTATACTTTCAGTCTTCTTTCATCTTGAGTTCCATCTGAAGATCCAATTTTGTCACTGTTGTGATGTTGTTTGTTGGTTTTTTGTGTCTGCTGTTAAGCCACGTTACCTCTAATCAAAAATAGTGAAGAAAGGGTTTGAGGTTGTTGGTGAGAATCCTCCGGTTGGTCGCGCTCTTCTGAGATGCATTAACCCCGTGTTGTCGGTAGAGGTCGCTGTATCACTTCTAATAACTTGCTTCATGTGACTGGTGCTGTTATCTTTATGTGGATGAGCAATAGGTAGAGCAGAATATCAATTCAAAACAATAGAGCAGTAGTTTGTGTTTCTAGTTTGGAGAGTTTCTATATTTCATCTCTTGCATTTCCACTCTTTGTAGTTTTCTTCTGTTTTTCTCTTTTCTCTTTCTCTCCTTATTCTCACTTTAAATTCCCACTGTTTCTCAGACATGCTCCAGCTGACTCCACCCTTCCTCCTGTCCCTCCTTCTCCCCCTTCTGCTCCCCCTTTTTCTCCTTCCTCTGGAGCTCGTCTTATGAAACGAAGGTGAGAATCCTGCATTGCCTCTACCTGGCGCTTTATCCCATGCAGCTCCTTTGTCTACTGTCACAGTGTGTACATTGTATACATTGTTCTGATCCTTTAAGGCCCCATTCAAACAGAGGAATGTTGTCAGTCATGGTTGCCAATTTAAAATGTGATCCAAGCTATGTCTCTTCACCACAAGCTCATTGCTTAAAATCAAAAAGTCTGTCTGAATGGGGCCACATTAATTCTTAATTTACATCCCAAGTTTGTTTTGTTCCTCCTTTGTTTTATACCTCTTCCTCTATATCAAAGACCTTTGGATGGTCTACGTGCTCGTCTGCGCTCTTCTTCATCTGTCCCCAATTTCCTGAAATTTCAATTTTTGGCCCCCGTGCAAGAAAATGAATCTCCTGAGCCACAGTGCAGGTACAGACAGTCTGAAAAAAGACATTTATTTGGGATCGGTGTAATTCCAGTCAATTACCTTATCAATATAATATGTCGGTCAGGATATGATTTTAAGATGCTGTGTCAGCAATGGGTGTGAACTTGTGTATCTTTCAGTGCTGCTGCTGCTCTGTCCCATCCAAGCTCGACCTTTGAGATGGATGAAAGTCCTCTGCGCAGTCACAGCCACTCATGGAGACAGCAGATCTTCTTACGGGTCGCTACACCTCAAAAGAGCACTGAAAACATCGGTATGAAAATGTATTGGGATGTTCCCTAACCAGGCACTCTTTCAGAAAATGGCCAGCCTTTGGGGTTAGTTTCATACAGAAAGATAAAATAAAAGTATAAGAGCATGAGTTAGGTGCTGTGCAGATACAGAAGTTAATACTTAACATTTCCTAAGAACAGTCTTCTGCTAATCTATTAATGTCAATCTGATACCATTTTGTAACCAGATAAGTGAGTCAAATACAAAATATGGGGTCACTGTTTTTAAGCTACAGATACATAAAAATGTAGCTTATAACACATTCTCATTTTACATGAAAAACCTTGTTCACACTAGAAATGCAGCAATATTTCTCAGTAGGTCACCTAAAGAGTAATGGCTCTTTCAAACATTTCAAGTGTATGAAGAAGGTAAGTAGTATTCCCCAGATAACTGAAACATCAGTCACCCTTTTGTCTGCCTGTGCAGACATGGGACACACGCATGTAGCCGCACATCTTCAGATTGTGAGTTGTGATAATTGTATGTAACTGGTGCCGGATGAACAAGTGTTGACAGTTGAGATGGTTGGCTTGGACACACTGTAGCTTAAAGGCAAATCTCTAAAGAATGGTATATAAATAAACTGCTCGAGTAAAAGTAAAACCCAATCAAACAAAAAGAAGAAACGGTGTTTTGTCGTGTTATTTAAACATGACCATTCCAATACTCAATTTATGATTTATGGAGGACTTTTAGGCTTTTATATTTGCTTATCAAACATATTAAATGACAGACTACCCAATCATCTGTCTAAAGATGTAACGTTTTCTATCAAGTGACAGCTATTTTCCACAGTTGATGAAATGTGTATTAAAATGGTTGCTCTAAAAGGACAAACTGCTCTCGCCTTGTCAGCGTGGTGCATTGGTGCCACCCGAACACAGCGGTGACTTTCGTTGAGTTGGGTGTGTATTTATGAATGTGCTTCCCTACATGAGGTTATGGGTGTGTCTGTGTGTGTGTGCGTGCGTGCGTGTGCTGCGGTGGGGGTGGCTATGTCTCAAGGTCGTGTTGACAGTCTACACAAAGAGCTCGCCAAAGGAGAGCGCCAGTCTTGTTGACTCAGTTCAGATGTGTTGTGTGTAACAGAGACTTGTTCTGTCCACAAGGGCATGTTTGCGTGCCGCTTTGTTGCCAGTATGTGCGTTGGCATGAATTTTTCACACCTAGAAACTAACTCCTCAGTGTTGTCTCGAATTAGGTTTACAGTCTGTCACACAAAGACAAATGTAAATTTGTTTGTTTCTACCTAAAGTGGCAAAATGTCAATATTGACTAAATGTTCCTGACACTCAAAGTCAGAGGCCTGCGTAGGTGCTCGCCTCATCTAAATTAAGTGATTGCACCAGCCTGTGTGCACGTGTGTGGCTGTGCATTTTCATCTGGTAAAAAGCGTAAGTGCTATCTGGATTGTTGTTTTGTCCTCCCTTTAAACAACACACTGTTTTGAGGTTTGGATCCACCCTGTACTTTGGGGTGGAGTCATATAAACACTTTCTTTCTGCTGCATGTGTTGACTGTGCCAATTATATTTTACTTATTTATTTTTATTTTGTATCTAAGGGACACAATAACACAATGTGATAAGTGGATTTAAACAAAGAAGTTATGTATATGCATTATAAAATAGGTTCAATATTCAGAGGAGCGCTTGTGTATATATCATGAAGTAAAGATTGCTTATATTTTATGATAAATGTTTTTTCTTTTTTCCATTATGTTCTGTTGTTTTGAACAGTAAAATCAGAGTAAAAAAGTAAATTAATCAAATTTATCACTGTCTGATGTGTCTTGCAGATTGTGTCAACACTCCAGATGGGAGACAGGTAGGAAACGTACAGGAAAAGAAACTTAACAGGAGCAAAGATGAGCTGAGAGAGCTCTGGAGAACAGCCATCAAGCAGCAGATTCTCCTGCAGAGGATGGAGAAGGAAAACCTGAAGCTAAAAGGTGAGATAAATGAGAGCAGGTGGAGAAAAACACAACTGAGCATACATGACAGCTCGAGTCAAAGTATTTCTCATCCGTACAAAATTCATTTTGTTAGCATTAAAGCAAGTACGTGTTTGTGTGTGTGTGCCTGTGCCTGTGTGTACATGTGCACTGATATTGGCTGAGGTGTATTTTATCAGTGCCAAGTGCACCATTTCTGTTCTGACCCAGTTGGCATGTAAGGACACAAACCCAGGGATGTACCACACCTAACCTGCTCTTTATACAGAGCATTTATTTAAACGCCCTCCACACATTACCCCATCACAGAATGTGGGTCAGTGTTTACGTAAGTCAATAATAATGGTAGACTCTGACCCATTTCTGTTCAGAAAGACTTGAATTCTCCTGCTATTTAATGTACACACCATACGTGATGTGTGACGGCCATTTGAGCTTAACTGCCTTTAACTGTGTTTTTATGGGTTATTTGTCTGCATGCTCACTGCCAGCCCTTATTTCTGTCTGGCTATCACTCACTCGCAGCACCGCTGTAAAAGGTGTGTCTGCCAGTTTCGAGGTGGGGGAGCCAATCTTGTCCTCGTCAACAGCTTGTTTACCGAGCGGTCAAAACCTGAGCAGTTGCAAGTTGGACACTGATAAGACTGAGCCCAGCTGGGTTGCAGGCAGATTTTCAGACACCAATTGAGGCTTTGGTATTCTTCAAAATGATATAAGTTCTCAGCAATCAGGTAACAAACAAGAAGCTAAAACTAGACCCCAAAAGCTTTAGTTGTCAGAGTTTAATTCAGATTTTTTGCCCTGGATTTTCATATTGTTTGTTGGTTCACCAGATCTGTCCTGCTGTTTACGCAGAGCTTCAGTTGTCCTTTTTTCTTTTGCTCCTGGAAGCCTGAGAGCAGGTTAGAGCAGGAAATAGCCGTTGTCTGTTTCCTTTCCCGCCATAGTGATGTCACTCCCTTAAGCTCTGCCAAGCTGCAGCTGGACATTGGGTGGATACCACACATGAGCGGAAAGGGTGGGGTTGTCCTTTAGGGCAGGGAGGGAGGGAAGATGCAGTGAGGGTGATAGACAAATGTGGAATTGAATGAGAAGATGAATTTAAGTGCTAGATTGGGGTGGTTTAGCAGAGGAAGGGTGGTGTCAGAGCCGAGAGGGAACTGGGTGGGCCCTCACCTTCATTTGCGGGTGTCAATGTGTTGTTGTGAATTTCACAGAAATACAGTCCTCTGTGTGTGTGTGTGTGTGCGTGTGTGTGTGCGTGTGTGTGTGTGTGTGTGGCTCCATGAATCACTGTGGTTATCATGCGTATTTCAATGACAGCAAATACAGGAATATCAAGCAAATAATGAGCTGCTTTTGTACACCATCTAAATCTATTTTAACATCAGTTCTTAACTCGATTCGTAAAAAATAGCACCAAATGATGGGCAGATATTTTTTTAAGATCAAACCATAGCAGTTATGCCATCATACTTGAGAATGCTGGTGTGACTGAACTGTTCTGCCTTTGTGTCAACACTGTCGCAGCATCTGAGAACAATCTCCAAAACAAGCGACTGAAGCTGGACTATGATGAAATCACACCCTGTCTTAAAGAGGTCACTCTTGTCTGGGAGAAGATGCTTGCAACTCCTGACAGGCCAAAGGTCAAAGTGGACATGGAGATCATCCACGCCGCTCTGGCACAGGGTAAAAATCCACTTACACCAATGCACCGGGGCAGAATCCACTTCCATCATTAACAATTGTCAGCAGGAAATGAAAGAGTTTTAGATGTGAATCCTCCTCTTTATCGTCTCCTCTACTGTCATCACTGAAATGTAATTATATAAATACAGTGTGTTGACAGTTAAGGTTTTTCATTTTAATATCAACTCAGTTTGACTTTGTTATTTACGTTAAATTAATCAATAAACTGCTAAACGTGACGGGACCTATTTGCTGGCTGACTCAGTCTAACTACACGGCTACTATAAAAGTTTGTCCTCAATCATCACAAGAATGCTGCTGTCTCATGTAAGTGGCAGCTTATATACAGCTGTCTGTGCAGGCAGCTATTGTGCTCTTCCTCCTCCTTCATTATACTGCTGTTATCTCAAACAGGTGTCCCAAAGCAACATCGAGGAGAAGTCTGGAAGTTTCTGTCAGAGCAGCACTTACTCAGGCAGACAGTTTCATCCCAACCACCTCCTGATAATACTGCATACAAGGAGCTGCTGAAACAGGTCTCTTCAGAGCAGCATGCCATCCTCATTGATCTAGGTACCTCACACATGCACTACACACACATTAGCACCCCCACCCTCTCATGTTCTGCCTACACACAAGCCTGCAGCACCTACACCCCACCCAGCAGCACCCACATCCCTTTACTGTTCAGTCTTCTTTATGCGACTCTTGGCACAGTGTTGTCTTTTAACCTTGAAAGACTTTAGGACCCATGCTAACTGAGCAAGGCCCTGTCATAAAAGGCTACGGCCAGGTTCGTAATTCCGAGTTACTCTTCGTTTCAGCTTGAAATATCTCACTTGGACTTTGTTCAAGACATTCCGCCTCACCCCACAGTCTTCTTCAGTTCTAACTAAGCTATAGATATGAGGAGAAATGTCTTCCAGAAGCCACAAGAACATTCATGTGAAATATTTCAAGCTGAAGAGATGAGTTCTTTAAGCTGGATGACAGAACATTCACCAACACTTATAAGTGCTGCCCCAACACAGCGTACAACCAGTTTCAGTCATTCTTTCAGGCAGGTGTGTCTACACTAAACATGAAGCCCCCACAGCACATTCCATATGCACCAAAACACGCAAATACACTCACACCCATGACAATTATGAGCCTGTCTACATTTACAAGGTTATTATGTTGTCATGTATAGGTCAAAAAGAACATGTCATCCTTTAGCAGATGCAAATGAAGCTTCTTGGCTAAAGCTGTGCGTGTGGGTGTGCGTGGTGATTCTATGTTTGTAAGCATGTTGCTTTGAAATATGTTGGCCCATCTGCTGCTTTTGGTGAACCCCATCAGAGGGGTGAAGGCAGAGTTGCAGCATGTTCAAACACAGGTTTCACACCAAGAGTCTTACCGTAGAAACTATTTTCCTTCTTGTATTTTCAGATGTCAGTTAGATAAATGGCGTGTTTGCCAAGCCTGAAGTATTGCCTTGCATGATACGTTTGTGCCCCCAGTTAAAAACTAAATTCATAGTGTGTGTCTGCTGGAAATCAGGTCCCAGGGCAAAGCTGTGGTTTTTCCACGCTGTTTATCTTTTTTTTTTTGTTGTTTTAATCTAGTGGAGGATTACAGCATGACGGATTTCCTGAGGAAAAATGTTTGCTGGGATTTGCTAAAAAATTCAAATAGCTTAACTAACGACTGATTGGTCCAAAGTCTGTTAAAATATGGTGCGTTAAATCTAACCAGATGCGTTGCATTATGGTTTGATTTGGTCTTTTCTAGGTCGCACTTTTCCCACTCATCCATATTTCGAAGAATCGATGGGACCAGGACAACTGTCCCTGTATAATGTCCTGAGCGCGTACTCTGTGCTGGACCCTGAGGTATCTGACTTTAGACAGACACTCTATAGACTAAAGAGATCTTTCATCTCTTTCTGTGGTGCACATATTGGGTTTGTTTTTGTTGCTGTAGGTGGGCTACTGCCAGGGCCTGTGCTTTGTTACTGGAGTGCTGCTGTTACACTTGGAGGAGGAAGACGCCTTCAACATGCTCAAGTTTCTCATGTTTGTCTTGGGGCTCCGCCAACAATACAAGCCTAGCATGACTGCTGTGCAGGTAATGTGAATACAAGCACATGCACAAAGACAGAGAAAAGGGATTGTAACTATCTATATAATAAATATTTAAACTATAGATCAGGTTATTTTGCAGCGATATGCTGCTGCTGCAGTTTTTATAGCATCCAGGTTATGACTTTATTCCTCAGGGTCAACGTGCCGTCATATGTTCCCTTAGCATTTAGGAATCAATAAGACATGTTTTTTGTCAACAGATTCAGATGTATCAGCTGTCAAGGCTGCTCCATGACTACCACAAGGACCTGCAATGTCACCTGGAGCAGCAGGATATTGCCCCCAGCTTATACGCCCCCCCCTGGTTCCTCACCAACTTCGCCTCACAGTACCCCCTAGGCTTTGTTGCCAGAGTCTTTGGTAGGTTTGAAGGAAATGGGAGGGTGTAAAGAAATGTGTGTTTAAAAAATGTTTGTACTCCACTTAGAGGCTTTTGGTTCTTTTATCAGCGTTGTAAATGTCACCACAGGTCTGTGCTCCTAATTCATTCTAATTTCACACACAGCAAAGGTTGGTTGGTGAACCAGACTGTTTGGCTCCTTGAGCTCACCTGGGCATAGCTCTGTGTGTTTTTACGTGTGCATGCGTCGTAACAGCACTCTGATCTTTTGATATTCAACAGCATGTCACGCTCCAGAACTCCACTCCCATCTCTTAATCTACTCTATGATCTCATGCAATCCTGTTTAACCCTTACTCCACCCTGATGCATTCAAAGTACACACACAAACACACCTACCCCACCTCTCCACATTCCCTCTGACCTCCGCTGGTGTTTGCTTTAACCTTTTGACTGACATCAAAGCATCTATTATCTCTTAAATCTCACTTAACAAGAGTAAGCTGTAATATAAAGCTACTGTCATTAATTTGCCATTATCAGGTTGTACACAGAATAAACACTTGACCTTTTGGGTTGTACGTGCGCGGTTTTCTCCATCAGTCTTTATTTCAGTCTAACCTTTTAGTCTTCTTCTAGATATGTTGTTCCTACAAGGGCCAGAGGTCATCTTTAAGGTGGGCTTGAGTCTGCTGGGAAGCCACAAGCTTCTGATCATGCAGCATGACAGTCTGGAGTCCATAGTCGATGTCATCAAGACCGAGCTTCCCAACCTCGGTCTAGTGCAGATGGAGAAAACTGTCAACCAGGTGACCATCCTCCTTTGTTCTTAAACCCACAGATTGACCCAAAGGATTAAATTATATAAGATTATTAAACGTTCCATCACTGAATCCAGACTGCAGTGAAAGAAATGATGAACCTACTAATACAAAGTCAGCAAAATAATCAGATCATCCCACTGGAAAAGTACCAGTATGATTTACACCAGGCAGAAAGTAAATGGAGTGACGTTCTGCTCTAGTGCCAGATGTGATCAAAGTGAACCACAACCTCTTCTATTAACAGCTGGCGGGTGGAGTTTGGGTAAAAGAACTCATCCTTTGACTTAATGCATCAGTATTTGTGGAGGAAAACAAACGCACCGCTGTATGTAGATAAGAGCCAGGAGTTATTACCAGTGTGTTCGGGCAGGGGTCAATAAATCCTACTGGAGCTGTCTGTACCTTCCCTCACAGTCTCCTCAGTGTGTTGATAAGTTGGGTATGCAATGATGAAGATGTTCTACAAGATGTTTATTATCATTTACTTGGATGTTACACAAAGCTTTGTGAATATTGCCGCTCTCATCGTTGTCGCAGCAGCTAAGTGCTGATTTCACTACATTGTTATTGATGTTCTGTGCACCTCCCGTGCATTGTGTGGTTGAAGAGGTATTTGAAACGTTAAAAGGGTTGTTTTGATTTAGGTTTGTGAGATGGATCTGACCAAGCAGCTCCAAGCTTATGAGGTAGAGTACCAGGTCCTTAATGATGAGCTCCACGCACCCTCAGACCAGCGATCTGCACACCTGGAGAAAGTCTATCAGAGTCTCCAGCAGCAGAATTCTGAGCTGATGGAGGAGCTGCAGGTAAAAACACACAGAAACTCAGGAGCATGCAAATTGGCTCAGGTTACATTCTTTTCAGCTTAATTTCATCCTCTGCTCAGGTGTCACATGTTCGTGTCTCCAGCCTGGAGCAACAACTAGAGAGTTTGGTCCAGTCTGAGAGGCTGTTGAAGGAGCAGGTTTCCACACTGGAGCTGGAGAAGAACCAGTTGGTAGACACTGTTGCACGCCTTCAGCAGATCCTTGCTAAGCTCAACATTCAAACCAGCTCAGATGGACACACACTCCCCTCAACCTCTGAAAGACATAAACTAACAGCAGAAGGAGAAGAGGGCAAAGATGACAGTGGACTCTCATCACCGCTCTCTGACTTTCCCGCCTGCCTCATAACTGCGTCTGGGAATCTTCTCAATGCACAGTCTGAACAGAGCAGCAGCCAGCTTGGAAAGGTTGGAGACTTTTATCCCCTTCCCACCTAGAAAGAAAATTTTATGAAAAAAGTAGCTCTTGAACAAAGGTGGACACAAAGACAGATAGTCACCAACTGTAGCACCGTTGTACTGATCAACTGTATAACAGAATTGTTATTTACACATTACGTGTGTGTGTGTGTGTATGTGTGTGTGTGTGTGTAAGAGAGAGAAATGAATTAGCTTTGTAAAAATACAAGATAAAGGTATTTCCAAAGAGAACCTGAACAGATGGGTAAAGCTACAATAGTATCCAACTTTTTATAATTATTGTAAATAAATGAGTGGCAGCATTCAGAAGTCAGATTTGAGCGGGTTCTTCTATCCCACTGTAGATTTCCACAGATAATCGAGGTAAAGCATCTGTAAAAAGAAAAGCCCAATGCACTAAATCCACTCTGTTCGGCCTGAATGTCGGCGTAAAACTGTCTGAAACACAATCGAACCCTTGACTGTGTTTATTTTGTTGCTGTTGATGAGCATAAACTAAATAGAAGATTTTGTACTGAGAGCATGTGAAGCCTTTTCTGCTATGTGTTTCCAGACATATAAACATTCAGACTCTTAATGATGGAACCGAGCTCAGCAGCTCCTGTATAAACATGTCAGTCATCTTCGCTGTCGCCGTCTAGCTATGAGGACTGAAACGTCTGGAAATAGACAGAACACAGTGTTTAAAACTCAGGTGTGTGTTTCTCTCCAGGAACAACTCCTCAGGTTAGATCGAGATCATGTTGTGGCATGTTGTGGTGCAGTACACCAAACCTGTTCTGCGTGTGCGTATGCACAATATATATATGTACCCACAATAAAGTCTAAATATCAGTTTCTGGAACAACCAACAATGACTTATCACCTTGAGATCAGTTATCAGGTCGGCACCATCATTGGTTGGAATTCCGACTTGAACCATCCAGAGGTCTTCAGGTTTACAGAGAAGAAAGGAGGGATGATGGAACGGGAGCACAGGCTGAAGCTACTGCGGAGCTTCTGAAGACATTATATATTCCTATTTTTCAGTTTGTGTTTTCATCACTGCTGCCAACTGCACAGAAACAGTTTGAAACATCAGAAAAATGCATCAAATCTGCATTTAAAATATCCAAGATAGGATCATTTTATCTCTAGCTGAAAGTGGTCGGCTGATTCTTTATCCTCGATAATACTTTCAGATTCTCCTCATCTTCCATGAATCGACCTGCTGGTATTTCTAGTAAAATAATTAACTCTGGACACTGTCTACACTGACTTCTAATGCCTGTTAATTCTATTAATATGTTTTTTGATTGTCCACAAGAAAGTCAGTGTGGTAAAACTCTGAAAATAGTTCAGGCCTACTGATTCCCTTCTGGGGAAATGTGGCTCTTTTGTTCCGCACATTAAAACAAAAACAAGACTATCCTTTCATGGATCAAAGAAAAAAGTCACAGGTATGAATTGTTCACCCTAATTAGACCGCAAACGCTTGCAGGTATGATTCTCTTTTAATGGTGCAGCTCAGCTCTTAATCCAAACCAAACAATCGGGCTGGATGGAGTTTTGAAGAAGCGGCAACAAAAGGAGTCGTGTTCTGTGCACGCTCACCGCACGGACACGCCTCTGCTGATACTGATCAACAAGGTAAACAAAAGTGCTTCAAATCGTGGACACACCCTGGAGACGGCTGAAGCCGCCTCACTGAGGCCTGCTGGCTTTTGCAGCATAAATGGGTTTAGTTAAGGTGTGGTGTTCCAGTTCAGGGCGTTTTTCTGCTTCTGTTCCATCACTGACGCGCTGTCGAAAGTAGAAAAGCAGTTTCGCTTCCAAAACAATGACTGATACGATATATCAAACACTCCGTTTCTCAACGTGTCATTTACAGCTGCTGTAAATTCCTTTCATTTTGCAGGTATGTTCAGATCAAGTTACAGGTTTCACTAAGACTGTAAATGTAACTGTAATTTCTATAAAATGCATCTGCAGATCCTCTGTTTGGTCCCCAGAGAGTTAGCTTGTTTTCAGGGTCTTTCCTATCTTCAGATGTGTCTTCTTTATCTGAAAGTAGAAAAAAGCCACCTCAGGTTGAAGTAACAGGTTTTGGAAGCGAAACTGCTTTTCTACTTTTGCAGATGTGTCTTCTTAATCTGAAAAATTGTGTGGAGAGCAAACTTTTCTAGGGTTTTTTTTTTTTTTACCCAACTTCATGTTGTGAAGGTTCTTTCTTGTGGTTGTATCTTACTGGTGGTATCATTTGTCACTGTTGCAATGGGTTATTTAGTATTTTAAAGGGATGTTCAATGAAAAATTTGACTAAAACCTCCATACAAATTTCAGATTTCATACAAATCAGAGATGCTCATTGTTTAAAAAAAAAAAAACTGAGCAAACAAGCCCAACTCATTGTAGTTGTTTGCACATGCAGCTTATTACAACCACAAGTTATGTTTTAAAAGTTAAGAGCCCTCTGGCAGTGGTGCACATCACCCTTTGGGGAACAGTTAATTATTTTTTTTTAGATGTTATAACTCGTCTTCCTAAAAGTAAAAAACAACATGCAGCAGCACCCCCTCACCTCTTTGTGGTATCTCCCATATTTTCTCAAGGAATTGTCAATATTTAGTGTTGTATCATTAATAAAGGATTAGACAGTCCCTTCTCCCATGACCTGAAGGTGACCAGATGCTCCAGGAAAGGACCTCGTGGCCACAGGAAGTCTTTTCATATTAGGTGGGAATTTTCATCCTGGCAGGGTTGGACACTCAGAGGGATGGAGGCAGCAGACTCTAGCTGCTGCTCACTGTGAATGTTGTCAAGAGCTAAATTTATTTAGTTTAATCATTACTGGTGCTGAAGGAGGCCCAACTCACTTGAAAAGGTCTCAGTAACAGCTCATAAAGCAGCACTGAGCCTTGATCAGAAGCTTTTAAACTGAGGTAATTCACAGATACGGGAACCATTACATCAACTCTATCACACTGGGCTGTTGCTCTTATGCTACAATAGACTTGAGGCCTGATGCTCTACTTTCTTAAACAGGTTGATTCTCCTGTTAAAAGCACTGAATACTGAACTCAAATCACTTTGATATCCTTCTGTGGCCTTTAGAATTCTCATTAGAAACAAAATGATTGAGGATATTCTGTTCATAACTTTCTATCATGTTAATATCAAGTGCCAGAATGAAAAATGATCTTTTTAAATTTGTTTTTGTAAGTTTCAGGTGCTGTTCAATGAGTCGATGGTTCATATTTTCTTTTTCTTCTGACAAGCAAAACCTGACATGCAACTTATGGGATGATAAGAATGTCACAATCACTGTCTGAATTCAGCGGGCAACTTCAAAATGAGTGGAATAAAGAGGAGATTTACACAGGAGATTACACATTATTTATATTTAATTTGAATTTTCCGTCTCATCTCTCAGTTCTTTCTTTTATTATACTGCTGATAATGAAGGTTAAAAGATGAGGCAGCAACAAAGGCATGAAACGTCACCAAATGCTACGATATTAGCATAAAACAGAGGGAAGAGTTGTTAAAGAATTTATTAATTATCTTGGAAGGAAGTTACTACCAACTGTAATTACTTCCTTAAGTGTAATATTTTGATTATTTCTTCAAATCAAAGGTACAAAAACAAGAACCCAGTTTATTCTGACAACATGACTAAAACATATATAATTAGTTCCAACATTAGAAATATTTTACTTTTGACTGTATTTAACAAAACTGCAGGGCTGAAACTAATCAATCTTTATGGTGACGGCTGGATCTTGTTGTTGAGGATGTAGGTGACCTCACTGTGAACGAAGTAGGTTACGAAAGAGGCTGATTGTTGTCGTCCTGCTGAGTCACAGACTGGAACAGCAGGCCGAGCCCAGTGGAGGCAACAGGGAAACTGAGAGGCCTTCACGTCGTGTGTGTGTGTGTGTGTGTGTGTGTGTGTGTGTGTGTGTGTGTGTGTGTGTGTATATGTGTGTGTGTGTGTATTCTGTTTTATGTCCAGGAACAGGCGCCACAGTTTGGGTGTGACCACCGCTGTCCTGTCAGCACACAACTGCCCCCCCCAGATACAAGGGTGTAACCAAGACGCCACTTGTCAGTTATTCAGATGTGTAAAAGGAGATCTCTCTCCCCCTCTCTCTTTCTCCCTCTGTCTGCCCCCCTCTTTTTCATTCTCCCCCTCCCCCCTCTCCCTCCCTCCATCAGTGTGTGAGGGCCTTACAGAGATGGAGACATCAAGCAGGGTTTGAGGAACAATAACGCAGTCTGTTGGTTATTTCTGAAGCTTGGAGAGGAAGCACTACTCCCTGCAGGGTGGGGAGACAATTCACAAAGCCCCCACCCAACACACACACACACACACACACACACTCATAAACACAGAGTATCTTTCTAGAGACCTTTTTAACTGCTCTGCTCCACCCTCCTTGTACAAGAATCAGTATTTGTGTCATGAATTTGGCCGTTATTCCGCCTCTCTCACAAACCTCCTTCAGACCTGATCAGTCTCAACTCAGCTTCTGAGTTCATTTCAACATGGACACGGTTGTCAAGGAGGACGGCACATAAAGCCCCTTCAGATGCACAATAACTCTCAAACAGTGAGAGACCTCCACCTGATGACCCCGGGGACCCGGTGGGGTCCGAGCCAGCAAACACTTCAGACATTTACTGAGAGGACAAAGTGTTGTTTTATAGACCATAAACAGAACTTTGAAGGTAGTTCTGTGGTGTAATGGGAACCAGTAGAGTGATCCGGTACCGTTGTAATAAATCTGCTCCTGTCAGGGCTGCAGCTGCTGCCTCCAGCTGTCCCACCGGCTGCGTAATCAGAGTACCTTAATCTCATGTAGGCACAGAGGTCACTGGGGTCAAGTTCATCTTGTGTTGTGTTAAAAGGCCGTACTGGCAGTAGGGAGATGACGTACCGCTACACTCATAAACCAGGTCTGATGGTTTTTTGTTGTGTTTTAAAGCGTTTTCTTGTGTAGTTTCACAGAGCAACAAGATCATCTCTTATTAAAACCTTCCAGGAAGATGACATGAACAGAAGAAAAACACCCCGTGGCCTCAAGCAAAGACTGAGAAGAAATTATTAGGACTGATCGGTTGATGGACATCAGTCATCAAAGGAAACACCTAAATTTTAGACCCTTGTAGGATCACTGGCCCCTGGAGACTCTCTGTATCAACCATGTGCTTTATCACGTCGTAGCCAGAATTCCTTTGCTGATGTCACAGATAACAGTGTTGAGGATACACTGCCAAGATCAGTGTCAGTAATTTTGGAATAGTGAGTTAGGATTGGTTCTAGTGTCGATAGTCAGCAGTTTCTACACTAATAACTAGATGATATAAATCTTAGGCAGACTTGACTATTCAAGTATTTATTCACCTTCCTGACCGGCCAAACACGACAACCATCAACCCTGTTGACTTTATAGGCTTCAGTACAAAATCTAAAGGAGGCACAGAAGTAGAAGATTATTTTGGAAATATTAAATATGTTGAACTTTATTTTATTAATCAATTTTTTTTTTTACATTGGCTCCGGTTGTCTGCTGGAGTCTGTAATTACGGCTGCCAACTGTCTGCTGGCACATCACACCCTGAACACCCAGCAGCCAACACAAAACCTTTATTAAAAATAGTTATTTCTTATCACATTAACAGGAGAATGGTGACATTAATGACTACAACTAATTCTAAATGACTAAAACTTACATTTCGTAGGAGTTTGTTCATCGTTTGTGATTTTGTACCTTTTGTTTGAAGCTCTCTGTTTTTGATTTGATAATTATTTCCAATAAAATCAAATATTGTTGCAATATGCAGAACCTTTTTTTTATCATCCCTATTGCGCTTCTTTGGGATCCAATCTAATAACTGATAAGAGTTAGATTAGACTCTCCACTAACTTTAGTTCCTATCATCTGTGAGACGTTAAATAACCAGGAAACAGTTATTACTCAGAACAAGGAAGTGCTGGCATTGCCTGGGTATAAACATATTTGCCATGGTTCCTCGTGGTTGCAAAGGTTTCATTTAATTTCAACAGAAACCTGGCACAAACTAAATGCTGTCTCAGGCCTCATCTACTTGTGTAACTACAGCAGGAGCAGAAAGCTGACATCAGGCACTAAGATGCACCAGCACAAGATAATTTTTTAATATCTGAAACTGGTCTGAAATCAGCAAAAAACTTCAAGAAAACTGGACCCCCAACATTCTGTGGATGAACGACAAATTCGCTGCTGTCTGAACTTTGAGGTTCTGCAGCTGTAATAGTTGAGATATGCTTGTTGTTGTTTTTTTAATGATGCCTGTCAGCACTGAACAGAGCAAACAGTCCTCCTGCACAATATATACAGTATGTATAGAGATGTAGATATGAGGTACACATGTGGCACTTCATCATATGAAAGGCAGTGTAGCCGGCAGGGCTGTCTGTGTGTGTTGGTATGTATTTAATGACTTTCAGGAGGAAAGATGTTTAATGTCTGACGTCTCCTCCCCGTGTCAATGAACCTCCTCTCTGTGTTCAAGCTGCACCTTGAACAAATGAAATTAAAAGGATAAAATGTTGGTTGTATATAATGAATGGCAGAATGCAACAAACAAATATTCTTTGCTGTATTATTTAGATGAGGTTGAAGGTTGTTCAGGGGTCAAGGTGTAGGCTCACACATTACTGTTTCATCATTGCTGCACTTTATTTATCAGAAGTTATTATCAATGTTGCAATTAAATGCCCGTTTATTATCTTTGACACTGAGGCTGTTGACAGCACTGCGAAAACCCATTGGGGTGTTACTGTTTCTGTAGGTTTGTCATTCTTTCCAGTCTTCTTGTGATCAGTGGACAAGCACTGGCAGAGCCAGCTAGCGTTTCCTTGGAAAAATGGGGAAGCTCTGTGAAATGTCACAATTGCACATAAAACTAAAATAAAAAAATACAGTTTTATATTTCCTTACATTTATACTTACATGTTTGCAAGGGGCAAAAAACCCCAATGAATTAAATGATCAAACATGATAAAGTGAAAGTAAAAACAGAAAGTGTTGACATGGAAGACATAATCATTCCGAGATCATATTTACAGAGGAACAGGTTGAGTAACAAGCTCATCAGAAATCCTGATGTCACTTACTAGGAAAAACACCCTTTGTCTGCTTCACAGGTAAAACACGCTCATTTAACATTTGGCTGTGTTACAGCTTGGCAGCAAACTGCAATTCAATTTGAAGCGTCGAAATGAAAGATTTTATGAGGTAGAAGTAGGTGGAGGCAGTTATTTTAACAAGTACTGTGGTGATAATGCATGATGGGGCAGTTCTCTGCAAATGCTCCGAGAGGCATGAAAATAGCCAAGAGAAACAAGGCAAAAAAAATGGGCTTTCCAAAATTCTGTCTTTTATAAACTGGATGATTATCCAGTACTGTAATTCACTCTTGAATTCATAAACAAAAATATAATTAAAATGAAAAGTTCATATACAGGTGTTGATATACAAAAGACATCTGCATAATGGTTGTATTCTCTGATTGGCAGCTTTAAATTTAAGGCTCTCCTTTGGCCAGTCAGAAATAAGCAAATTATTTAATGTTAAGTAAAAAAACATTTCTCAACTAGTTTAGTCTTTGCTCCATTCCATAAAAGTAATTTTGGTCGCACTTACTGCCACACACAACTGTGACTGTGTGTACAGAAAAATGTATTAATTACATTATATTATGGCCATTCAGAATCATTCAGTTGCATCATTTTACATTAAATTACATTTATATATATATCAGCTGGCACAATATTATACTGAGTCTTGTTTTGGCTTTGCAACTCAGTATCCTTAATTTGAGAATATAACACAGGGCAGGGCATATAGTTACTGATGACATCTCCAGTTGCTTTCATGGACAAAATAAGAAGCAGGTTGAGGATTTTTGTATTGTTGCTGCTTCAACAGTCAGTTTTTGCTCTTAGGAAGCAATGTCAGCTTTAAACAGTTGTCCAAACATCTGTCCCTCTCGGCCATCTAAGCTGGAACCTCTTCCAGTAGTTGTCTTTAATAATTCTAGATTTATACAGATTTATGTTTCACATTTCTTTAAGATTGAATTTGTCCTCTTTGTACAGCTTTAAATTTCCATGTACTTTCATCTACATAATGCTTATTCATGACAAAAGTTACATAGTGGAACTTGACAGACTCCACCAAACCTTTTCATTATTATTTTAGTTGATCAAAGATTCTCTTAGAACTGGAAGAAAAAAATCACACATCTCTTCAGAGGGCAGACCTAGGCAGGTAGATATTAAAGGTTTATGTGCAATGCAATAATCTTTGTGGAACAAAAATTTAATTTAATCAATTCATTTAAATGACCACCAGCTTTAACCAATGTGTACCTCTGTCTATTATCAATTTAGTCTCAATGCATATATTCAACTTCATGTTTGGTTCGTCGAATTCTGCCAAGAAATCGAATCAATACAAAAATAAACAAAGGGACTGACATCGATTTATTTTATTTTCATGTGTACAGTCAAATGTAAAATTTTACTTAATCATTAACTTAACATCTCTGCACAAAGTCTGATTTTTAATTTGACCTTGATCACTATCCTTTAACTTCAGCATTCGCTCAGAAATTATCTGCTTATCTTGTGGAATTGAAACCGAAAAGCACATCCGGAAACACTCGCGCACAAGCGAGCGCGTGTTGGACAACCCCGCCCTCGTCACGACCCGGCGCCGCCCAGCGCCACGACCCGGCGCCGCCCAGCGCCACGACCCCGTGGAAGAGACAGACAGGAGATCATGTGACAGCAACAAAACGGGACACACACACACACACACACGCACGCACACACTCGCTGACGGAGAGAGTTTCGTAACTTAGGGAAGTTTTTTGGAGCAGCTCTTCGCGGTGGTTTATTCACATGTCAGCGACATAACACAGAGCTGCTCTTCGCCTGCGTCACCTTTTCTGTGGAGTTGGTGTGTGAAGTGGCGCTACCGAGCCGTGAAAGCAGCGTCTCTCCCCCGGGATTATCATCCGACAAGTGAGTCTTCGATGCCGGCGGAGATATCCGGGCAGTCACCCGGGTACTGTCGCATGTTCGGCGGGCGAGTAATTGTGTAATTGTGGTGTTTTGAAAGGCAACGTGTGGTAAAGCTGCTCTGTTAACCTCCACTTTAGTCCGGAACAGAACTGTGGCTATTCTAAATGACAGCCACGCTTTGTGCCTCATTAATTAGCGGTAACGACTGTGATTTATTTTTTAAGAATATAATATTAATTCATACTTTTTCTGTGACAAGACAGGCAATTACAATGAACATAAAGATTCTATAAGAGAGAAGGGACTATCTGGTGATGTCCGATGACTAACCCCAAAGTAGGACAATAGAGCTATTTATAGCTTTAAGGCCTTTCTGTAGAAAGTCCTTCTATTAAATTAAAATGATAAATTACACAGGCTCAACCTGATAGTTGCTTATTGATTAGTTCATCTGTACATCTGTGACATCTGACGTCAGCATAATGTCAAATGGGATTTAAAGGTTTATTGTCTAACGTGTCTTATTGTGTCCAAATTCTGAGTCTGATATCTCAAGCAAAACAATGAAATAAAAGACAGACTTTCTGTTGGTTTTGATTAGGTTTTTACTCTAAACACTAAATAGTAAAAGTTTCTCGTCTGTAGGTCAAAGACAGATTAATGATGATGCTGAAGGGTGTGTGTGTATGTGTGTCTGTAGGTGAGAGTGTTGCTGAATGTTGTCAGTGCTAACAGGTGTGTGTGTGCACAATTATTGACAGGAGAAACTTTTGGTACTTTGTTGGACTGTGTCCCCTCACATTTTTGTCTGTGAGTGTTTCTCCGTCTCTCCTTGTTTCCTGTGCTTTGTATGAAGGCTCAGGCTTGCGTCACACATTCCACTTGGCATATGAAGCTCTTATCCTGTTTAGAGCCTGGAGTGAGAGAAAGATGGGAGGAGATGTGGATGTGGGGGGTGGATGGGTGGAATGAGGGCAGCCTCTTTCTCTCTCTTTCTGCACTCCTCTCTCAGGCAGTTTTAAGAGGAAAAAACAGCAAGTTGACCTCTTTCTTAATTGTTTGTCACACACACACACATAAACACACACACACCTAACACTCCACCCACCTCTACGCCCTTTTTTTCCCCTGAATCAACACGCTGATGTTATCTGCTGGAACAAAATGCGCAAGAGTATGTACACACACACACATGCACACAGATGTGTTGCTCAAAGGGCACGTCCTCGGGAACATTAAGGCTAAACATTAAGCTCCTGGATGCTGAAGAGTCTCTATTAGGAGTGGAGGAAATAAGGACACTGCGGTCCACAGACAGTAAATGTTAAAAGCTGTAACCCGTTACACAACTTCACATGCGTGCCAAAATGCGGATGCGCACACACACACACACACGTACACACTTGTGGAGTCTGTTGCTTTGAAACCGCTGGATTGAGCCACCGTGTGGCTCTTTCTTACAGTAAGCCCCCTCCCCATGTTTGAGGTTCATTGAAGGTTTGTCGTTCTTTGGTCAAAACCGCCTGATTTCCTTCCCCATTTCTGTCTCCACTCGCTTCCATTTTGACATAGTTTGGACAACAAGGCTGTTTTTCTTTCCCCATTCTCTTTTATTCCCCTCTCATTCCTCTCTTCTTTGGGTAGGGAGGTACAATGGGGGGTCAGACAGGAAACCGCAGGCCCCCTACAGCCCCCCTCCAACACACATTTGGCTTCACTCTGGTTCTCCACCTCCTCCTTTTCTTCACTGCCCTCGACCCATCACGCAGTGTGGAAATAATAACAGTCAGACTAAACTCTGAGTGCTTCCGCTTCTCTCTTTCTCTCCCTGGCAGCTTCCCCCATCCTTCTGTCCTCGGTTCTCTGGAAAGCCTCAAAACTTCTCTCTCAGACGAGCACGGCCCCAGGTGCGTGCACTTGTGTTTAAGGTTATGTCAGCTCCGGTGTGTCTTTAAATGTGTGTTTGGTCGATGATGGATACAGTTTCCGTCCCCCTGCTCACGGGCCCCCTCTGGCTCCCCCCTCCGAGGTCTGGAACCCGACATTCAGCTGGAGAGGAGCCGAGAGGGGGTCTGCGAGTGTGTGTATCTGTGTGTGTGTGAGTGTGTGTGTGTGTGTGTGTGTGTGTGGCTGCAAATAGTCCAGATGAAGGAGTGGGAAGCCAAAATAAGGGGTTAGGGGCTTCAGCAGCAGGAGTCCTGAAGTCAGGATCCCAGTCTGAGGCATGATTAGGGGAACTGGGAGCAGGAAGTGAGGTAAGGGTTTGAAATTACAGAGCAGGGGGTACAGCAGAGGGTAGGTTTGTGAGAATGAAGGGAAGCGGAAGGAGCAGAGCAAGTTAAGGCGGAGGTGAGCTCAGGAAAAGGAAAAGTCGGAGGCTGGAAAGTTAAATCTCCACCTTGTTGAGTCACCCAGTTTGGGCTGTTAAATTGGAAATGACCAGCATCTCCAGTGGGTAACAAGATGTAAGTCAACACTAAAGGATAAATGTTGAATATTGACTCATTTAACTGGGATCAAAATGACAACTAATACGAGGTGGAAAATGGGTTTAGGGAAGACAAAAGAAACAGATTCTGTGTGTGTGTGTGCGTGTGTGTGTGTGTGTGTTGTGGCATGTTCTTGGACAGGGCTGTTGTCTGGAGGTTTCTGGTCTCTCTGGTGATCTCATCACCATCAGCCTGTATGTGCGTATCTGTAATAATTTAGTACTTCAGTGATTTAGCATGTGCATTCTGTCGAGCTTGCAGAAATTTGGTGTGTATGTGTGTGTGGTTGATTTAGTAGCCAAGGATTCCGAGCCACAATATTTTCCACATCAGTCATGTTGCTTTATATCAGGGAGCGAAAAGAAGTATGACGGTGGCATGTGGTTGGGATGAACACAGTAGTAAAGACAGACCTGATGAGTGGAGACGAGGTGGAGATGAAGGTTCCAAGGGCGGTGAGTGATGATGGAGGGGCGTCGGGTGGAGTATTTGCTGAGTGGGTTGGGGTTGAGTACACAGTAGCGTTACTGACATGGAAGGACAATATTTGCTGACCATGCTTGACATGCACAAACACCCACATGTTACGCACACACGGCCTCCTCACCCGTCCACGTAGCGGCTGCATTTATACTAAAGCGTCTTTTACCTTGTAGCTTATACATTTATACAACCGTCACATCAGCCACCTGGATTCCAGTCATAGTGAAAGTTCAGCTGTTTAAGTGGAGCACTTGTGTTTGGGGAAGGGACACTTTGATTAAACTGTGTGGACTCGTTAACATTCTTTTTTTGTGAGAGGCTGTGAAATCAGCTCTGGTTCTGATTTTAGCCTCAGTGTTAATGTAGCATAGATGTTGCAAATTGGTTCTAAGGCAAATTGGTTCTAAATGAGGAGGTCAGAGAAAAAGTCCTCGATGGCAAAATAAAGACCTGGCATCCTAACGTCTTTGTTTTACTCACCAGAACTTCAAAATGCAATTTAATTCGTATGAGAACAAGAAAATGAGCAAAATAAAGTCATCCAAGCTGTTAATATCAAGGAACGATGAGGTCCACCTGCTGCCGCTGGTCAGTCACCACCACCCAGACTGGTCCACGTTTACACAAACCAGTCTCAAGCAGATTTTTGTCCACCTGATGTTGAGCCTGAGCTTGACTGAATCCAATTAGATGTTATACGTGTCAGTTGTGACCTTTAACACCTATAAGGTCGTTTTGGCTTAGTCACAATATGTGAGGAGATGACCTGAAGTCTCTGAGTGCTTTGTTTCTGCTCTGCTAATCAAATTTAAATCATTTTTGGTTCCACATGCACTAAACTTTAAGATCACATTTGTCTGAATGAGGGTTTTTGGTTGTGGATGAGAAGGATTTTGGGTCGAGCCTGTTCCAAATTGGAAGCAGTGTTTGTCCAAAGGCTAGGTCCATCATCTGGACAAAGTGGGTCTGGACATGTTGTCTTCTTCCCCCGTGCTTGCAGACACCATTCACTAAGGTGTCTTGCATATATTTGTTTCCATCCAGAACTTTCTGCCTTGAACCTGTTAGAGGAAAGTTTATTGGGGACTTCCACAGCGTGGAGCCACCGTACAAACAGAAGTGGTGCATTTCAAACAGCTGGAGGGGGAAGTACGTCCATATTGTATAAGTTAAACTAAGAAGGAGACGCTTTGTGATCATGATCTTTCTATCTGAGCTTCATATTTTCTACCTGCACGATTCCCAACAATAGAACCACTTCTTGACCTGTAGTTGAACTATGATACAATAGAGCCCAGATTACAGAACACACACTCAGACACACACAGACACACACACACCACCTGACTGTGGGCTTTGTCTGGTCAGAGATTGGCTTAGGGTGAGGCTTCAGACGTCATGTTTACGCCCTTCCTGAACACACAAGCCAGGATACTGCCGTCTTATTGGTTCATTCCCCCATCTGGACTCTGTGCCTGCAAGTGTGTGTGTGTGTGTGTGCATGTGTGCGCACGCGCTAGGGTGTGATGACCTGTTTTTGTCCATTTGTTAATAATTAAAGACTAGCTTGTCTACAAATTGTGGACTTTAATCACCTCCCTCTGTCTCACTTGTTTGTCTCGCTCTGTCTCCACATGTCTCTCTCTCTCTGTCTCCTCTCCTCCGTCCCTTAGAATATGTTTTTGACTGCCCTTGTAACCTTGATGCTACACACACACAGGGTCCTATTTCTATTCGTCCTAATCTTACACTAAAATCAATTCTAAAACTTTAACTGAAATGTGTGATCAGGTGTGAGTGAGCTGAGATGATACAGATGTCCTAAATTTAGGCCCCAGGACTGACGGACAGACTCTTCAACGGGTCTTAATAGGTGTTTTTGTGCTCGTGCGTTAGCTTGTGAGACCCAGTGGATGTGTAGT
Source organism: Takifugu rubripes (assembly GCF_901000725.2). NCBI lineage: Eukaryota > Metazoa > Chordata > Actinopteri > Tetraodontiformes > Tetraodontidae > Takifugu > Takifugu rubripes. The sequence continues at coordinate 6,402,212 of NC_042301.1, forward strand.
TGTTTATACTGGGCATGTTTTCACACCTGTAACTAGATTCTCATGAAAAGGACCTGTCATAAACTGGTCTGTAGCATTTTTAGAAGACTGATAGCTGGTTTTACGGAAGTGACACCCAGCCAGGAGAACATTCTTAAAACTTGACCAACCTTTGCAGACGTGCAGAAACACTGATGACAATCTGTTCAGATGAGGTTCTTGTTTTCAGTCCAGGCTGAAGTTCTGTGCAGCAGCTGCTTTCTAATATAGATACATTCAGCTCATAAAAGCCTGTGTAGGAGCCTAAATTAGCATATTACAATGTAATTGTGTGGTTCAAAACAACAGTAAGTGAAATAAAGCAGCGTTTGTACTTTGTTTGGCTTCCAAGTTGGAACATAAATGCAAATGAATGTGTGAAGTGAGGGTTGTGTATATACGTGTCCTAAAGGTGTGTGTTTGATTCCATAGGAGCCTGGCCTGTGCAGCCATGCTGATATATGATTACCCTCTGAAGACAGACATGGAGACGGTAAGACACATGCTTGTTTGTGCGCTCCTGTCATGCCCCGACATGTTTACGATGCCATTCAGTAAATCTGACCGGCACACAGATTCTGTATGCTCACACACACCTTCACACACGCCTGCTACGTGTCCAGACAGACTGGTTCCCACATTCCTGCTCTTCCTGGACAAACATGTGGACATTTGCATACAATGCCATACACACTGTCGGTCAGCAGGCTAATGACGACACACACTTACACAACCGCTCAGTGTGACCATTATCCACTCTCGAATGAAGCAGGCTGTAACATTTTTGGCTGGCTGCAGCTGTTTTAATGTCAGAAATCTGTTATTCACCAGAGCGGAAATGTTTCACTTTTGCCTCTTTTGTCTCCATCTTCTGCTTCCTTCTCCCACATCCTCTCCCGTAGTCTTTCTACTCTTCGTTAGTGAAAACCCCGGAGCCGTACGGAGTGATATTCTCCCACCCTGCACACCTCTACCATCCCACGCACATGCAGGCCTTCGCCCACACCACCAGCAGCCTCTCACACACCCAGGTGGAACCAGTGGACCTTTCTGTCAGCAAGCGTTCCTCCTCCTCCAACTCCTCTTCTTCCTCCCCTCCCTGTTCCGCGGCTTCCTCCCCGGCCTCCTCGCGCAGCTCCCCACCTTCCCCTTACAGCTCTGCGGGCCACGCCTCCCCTCGCCGCTCCCCTCTGCAGTCCCAGCTGCGGTCCTCACCCTCCCATGCTCTCTCGCCACCCACTCCCTCAATTCCATATCCGACCATGGTGGGTCCTCTGATTGGCTCGGGCTCAGGGGTCATCCAGAGCTCCGGGGTGATGGTGTCACCGGTCATGGTCCCTCTGTCCGTCCTCTACCCTTCACCTCTTCATCTCCATCAGCCAATAATGGTTAGCCCGCCTGTTAGCGGTGACGACGACCATCATCGGAACAGGGAGCACAGGAAAGGTGAAGGCACATTTGTTTAATTAATGGAAGCGATTTGGACACATCAGATTAATTCCTGAATTCCTGCTAACTCCGATGAGAGGAACTAAAGCAATTCTCTGTATATTCTTCTAAACTTTGTGTTCCACAGTAATACACACTGTCATGAAGTTGTGCAACATTCAGCCGTCTTCCCATCAGATTTAGTTTAGTTTTAGTTTAGTTTTTTCCTTTTTCTTTTGAAAACCAAGAAATGCTTCTCATTTCCTCTCTCCTCGACATGCCTTTTTATGGCTGTTTCTTTTTTCTAGCAGAAGCAGATTTGTAATTTTCACAGCTAAATGCCAAAAACACCCAGTGAAGGTGTAATACCTCCTCTTTATATTCCTCTCTGGCTGTACTGGCATCTAACACAACCCTGGGGTTTATATTTTAAGTTAATATTAATAAATCATGCTGAGAATCTAACATAGCTTGCATACAGTGACCATGCTAACATGCAGGTTGTCAATTTGAATCCCTGTTTTTTTAAACCCTCTTTTGTAAGGGGGTCCTCATACTCATCCTTCTTTTTTAATATCGTCTCAGTTCACGCTACAAAGCATTTGGAACTACAAGGGGACGCCCACGACCTCCATAAGACAATCAAAACAGAACCACGCCCCGAGCGCGGCAGTGACATCAGCGGCAGCCACGAAATGAAAACATCAGTCATCAGAATACCACAGGAATATGGGTGAGTGTCTCACTGACACACATGTTTACAGAGAAGCAGCAAATGCTACTTCAACGCTCGTTTCTGCTTCCCTGCTTCCCTGCTTCCCTGCTTACTCTTTATGAAAGCGGCAGCCAGAATATTGTTGAGATTCACCGAATTTTACCAGAAGTGAAGCTGCTACAATGATCAGAGGTTTGTCCTTCACCTGGTGGGAGCATCTCACGGGCTGTCTTCATGGTCGTGATGTGCTGTCTCTCATGTACTAAATGGGTCACAACAGCCAAAGCTCAACCTGTAGGATCCATGGTTCCGAATCCTGGTGGAAGAGATGGGTTTTTTCCCTTTTTGTTCCTAAGTTTCTCTGTAATTCCAGGAGGAATCTGAGCGAATGGGAATGCGGGCTTCATTTTCCACACCGGGCTGCTCGCAGACAGATCCATATCTGGGCACTTTAGTGCACGGCTGCTCCTCTTTAAGTGTTTTTGCCGATGACATTCCTGCTCAACAGTAGCTATCAGAGATTAGCTTTCCAGAGAGGCACAGAGGAGCAGCCGTAGCAACAAGGGTTGTATGGTCAGCAGCAGCTGTGTGTGTGTGTTTGTGTGTGTGTGTGTGCACATGTGTATGCCACGGCCTGTGTTAATACGCATAAAACACAATACACAGATTGTACCCCATCATAATCAACATATGAACACATTCAGTGAAGGGTGTGTTGGGTGCGTCACATTCCTGTGATCAACTGTCCCGTCTTGCTTCACTTCCATTCTTGTTTTCCTGCCACAGCCCTGCTTGTGGCTGCACTCCACCTTAGCATTTTCTTTCTGATGGGGTCACGTTCATCCTCCTCGTCCGTTTGTTACACTACTTCTCCTCAAAAGTTGTGAAATGTGGGCTGAAATAGTCGGGGCATTTAGGGTATCTCGCGCGCGCGCACACACACACACACACACACAAACACACATACATACGCACATCGTGTACAAAAGTATAAAAACAGTGTGTATGATGTGTATATGATAGTGTATATATGTGTGTTATTGCCTGCATGTGTGTGTGATCACCGGAGATTGTTGTCACATTCGTTTACACAGAACTGATAAGTGAGTTGTTTACATTTCAACACATACATTTCCCCACCACACACACACACACACACACACTCACAGAACATTTTTATTGTACGATGGGATTTTTTGGACTTCCTGGCAGAAGTTGTTGTTGCGCCTGAAAGCTTCATCTTGAGTGATTCACCCCAACAGGTGGATTTTATTGACCAGCAGCGCCCCCACCTGGTTACAAGCCTAAAATTTGCTTCTGTCTCCTGTTTTTAAGGGGCAATAACCCATCGGTAATAGTTCACTCGGGCACGCAGCATCCCATCCCTGCTGAGTCTCCCGACACGCTGAAAAAGAGGCGAATCCACCGATGTGACTTTTCCGGCTGCAACAAGGTGTACACCAAGAGCTCCCACCTGAAGGCTCACCGCAGGACACACACTGGTAAGAACACCACACACAACAAAGACAATGCTCAAAACTAAATTTACTATATTTCTAAACAAGAAGGATACTCACAACTTAAGTAAATAGTAAATAAATAAATTTTATTCATGAAACACTCATTTCAATGATGATCTCACTTGTCCTCATGACATGCCTCATAAAGGATTACCTTAGAAAACGTTATTATTTTACAGGATTCATTAATGTTGATGAGTGAAGCCTGAGTAGTCATTTATCATTTGATTGACTTGATGAAAAGTTTTGAGATCTCTCCACATTTTCCTCCGTCATCCAGGTGAGAAACCTTATAAGTGCATGTGGGAAGGCTGCACCTGGAAGTTCGCCCGTTCAGATGAGCTGACGAGACACTTCCGTAAACACACGGGAGTCAAACCGTTCCAGTGCCCCGACTGTGAGCGCAGCTTCTCCCGTTCTGACCACCTGGCGCTGCACAAGAAGCGCCACCTCCTGGTGTGAAACTCTCATCGCCATTCAACATTGGACTGTACCACTTTAACTTGGAAGAGCTGGCCTTACGTAATGGACTCCTCAAAGGGAGTGGGTGGGGGGGGGGGACTGTTCCTCAGGGTTCATTTCTTGACCCTTTCACCTGAGCTGAGCTGGTGTCGGCGTGGTAACCGTTGAAACATCACTTTTTACCTTTTCTGCTTTATCGTCAGGTTGTTGTGACACATTAGTTGAATTAAGATGGTTGCATCAGAGCTCTTAGCAACTGTCAAAGACAGGAACCTTTTTTCTTAGGGAAAACAAAGAAGAGGTCGCAGGATCTCAGCTGGCTTGAGAGCAGCGCCCTCTTGTGGCTGTTCACCCTGCTGGTCCAGGAATGTGCTACACACACTTGCATGTATCATGCTGGTGTTTCTGTTTAACAACAGATGTTGTCATTTCTCTTTGCCTTCAAATCGGCCTGTGACCTTCGAGACACACAGACAATCGTGAACATTATTTGCTAGCTAGGCCGAGATAATGTGAAACCTTCACGAATGTATCACATGACACCAACAGTGTCGCCGCACAGCTTTCTGTGACATAGTGCTAGAGAACCTTTCCACACATACCACGACAGACAGACAAACACTATACACCTCATCTGCCTCTGCAAGCTCACATTATGAAGTGCCTTTTGAAAGGACTGGTAGCTAATACTCGCTTTCCTCAATCGTGTGTACTTTTTGCTATTTGGGTTGAAGAAAGGGCAACTCTGGGAACACCGGAGTGAAGTTTTCAGTTAGAATGTGAAAGATGCTGCACAGGGGCATTAAGTTGTTGAGAAACATTATAACACTTGGATTAAGGGATGAAGCAATTACAGTTTTGATGAAAATTCTTTCTTATCTCACCTTCTATATGAACGGCTTGTCTTGTGGACTGACACCATTGATGCTTTTCTATCAAAAAAATACATAGTTAGAAACGGAGAAATGATTTTCAGTTGTAATTTTTTTGTCTCGAACTTTAATTCCAACTCTCCAATCAGGGTTTGTAATTTAAAATTAATTGCAATAATGGATTTTTCAGCAATGCAACTTAATGTGTTGACACCTTCAGGAGAACAAAAGGTTTGGTTTATTGCATTTTTGTACGTGTTCCAATGTGCACTTTTAATCACCTTCCTTGATTGCGCCTTAAAAAAAAATTCTAACAATGTATCTGCCGGTCAGTTTTATATCACACATTTTACAAATGTCCTTCATTTATTCCCAGGAAACATGCAAAGACACAAACGCTCAGACACATATATGTTCATGTACACCAAATGTAGCATCTCAGCTCATTTATGCCTGAATATTCCTTGCTTGTACATATTTTTGTATCCCTGCAAATATAAGTTGTAATATATATATATACATATATATATTCATATTTTATAAATTGACAGATATTAGACTGAAAGGTTAAAGGTTTTTATCAAGCATGATTTTAATACTCTCACAATATTGATATTATGCATTTCTATAATGTTGTGACTAAATACGTCCTGTCTCTTTATTTTTTCTAAACATTGGCGATTCAAAGGGAACATGTTAAACTGTGAACATATAACTGTACAGGTCTATCTGCAATGTTTGCATTATTTTAAAAACAGAACATACCACTTAATAAACTTATTGATAATATAAGCTCTTTGCTGCTGCATTCTAAATGTTGTTGCCTTTGGGGTGTTTGAAATGGTTGTGGATACATAATCCATTTCCAATGCACTCACTCACACACTTGTGCACTCTCACAGACATTTTCAATGAAAAGGAAGAATAAATGTTGTTTGGACTTTCCTGGTCAACTTGGTGTGTTAGTGGTAGGAGAATGAATGAATGAATGAATGAATGAATGAATGAATGATTGATTGATTGATTGATTGAGAATG